>NC_051280.1:33404744-33524744 GCF_015220745.1 Sebastes umbrosus | reverse complement strand
GGTAGTGAAGGAGGTTAAATAACGCTCCAGACTGACACTAAATTTTGGCGAGGAAAAACTTTCATGGCCGTTTTCAAAGGGGTCCCTTGACCTCTGACCTCCAGATCAGTGAATGTGTGAGGGTTTTTTGGACATTTTAACTTTTTATGACATACTATACTAAGACTTTTTTGTCTTTTTGACATACTGTGCTATTACATTTTTTTTTTTACTTTTTTTCGGAATACTATGCTATGACTTTTGACTTTTTCTGACAAGTCTTCGTATAGTAATAAGACTTTATGACATACTATTCTATTTCTTTTCTTTTTTACTTTTTAAGACATACTGTACTATGACTTTTTTTCATGATATTTTTTGACATACTATACTATGATTTTTTTCTCATGATATTTTTTGACATACTATACTATGATTTTTTTCTCATGATATTTTTCGACATACTATACTTTGATTTTTTGACATGAATTTTTTGACATACTATACTATGATTTATTTTCTCATGATTTTTTTTGATATACTATACTATGATTTTTTTTTCATGAATTTTTTGACATACTATACATTGACTTTTTTCATATTTTTCGACATACTATACTATGACTTTTTTTTAATAAAATTTTTCGACATCCTATAATATGACTTTTTTCATATTTGTTGACATACTATACTTTGATTTTTTTACATGAATTTTTTGATATACTATAATATTACTTTTTTTATTAAAATTTTTCGACATCCTATAATATGACTTTTTTTCATGAAATTTTTCGACATACTATACTATGAATTTTTTGATAAACTATACTATGACTTTTTTCCATTAATTTTTCTACATACTATACTATGACTTTTTTCCATTAATTTTTCTACATACTATACTATGACTTTTTTTTCATGAAATTTTTCGACATACTATAGTATGACTTTTTTTCTCATGATATTTTTTGACATACTATACTATGATTTTTTTCTCATGATATTTTTGACATACTATACTATGATTTTTTTCTCATGATATTTTTTGACAAACTATACTATGACTTTTTTTTCATGAAATATTTCGACATACTATACTATGACTTTTTTCATATTTTTTGACATACTATACTATGATTTTTTTCTCATGATATTTTTTGACATACTATACTATGATTTTTTTCTCATGATATTTTTTGACATACTATACTATGATTTTTTTCTCATGATATTTTTTGACATACTATACTATGACTTTTTTTTCCTGATATTTTTCGACATCCTATAATATGACTTTTTTCATATTTTTCGACATACTATACTTTGATTTTTTGACATGAATTTTTTGATATACTATACTATGATTTTTTTTCATGACATTTTTTGACATACTATACTTTGATTTTTTGACATGAATTTTTTGATATACTATACTATGACTTTTTTTTCATGAAATATTTCGACATACTATACTATGACTTTTTTCATATTTTTCGACATACTATACTATGACTTTTTTTCATGATATTTTTCTACATACTATACTGACTTTTTTCATATTTTTTGACATACTATACTATGATTTTTTTCTCATGATATTTTTCTACATACTATACTATGACTTTTTTCATGAAATATTTCGACATACTATACTATGACTTTTTTCATATTTTTTGACATACTATACTATGATTTTTTTCCATGAATTTTTTGACATACTATACATTGACTTTTTTCATATTTTTCGACATACTATACCATGACTTTTTTTTAATAAAATTTTTCGACATCCTATAATATGACTTTTTTCATATTTGTTGATATACTATACTTTGATTTTTTGACATGAATTTTTTGATATATTATAATATTACTTTTTTTTATAAAATTTTTCTATACTATGTTGTATGTAAATTATACTATACTATGACTTTTTTTTCATGAAATATTTTGACATACTATACTATGATTTTTTTCATGATATTTTTCGACATACTATACATTGATTTTTTGACATGAATTTTTTGATATACTATAATATGACTTTTTTCATATTTTTCGAAATACTATACTATGATATTTTGACATGAATTTTTTGATATACTATACTATGACTTTTTTTCATGAAATATTTCGACATACTATACTATGACTTTTTTCATATTTTTCGACATACTATAATATGATTTTTTTTTCATGACATTTTTTGACATACTATACTATGACGTTTTTTCCTGATATTTTTCGACATCCTATAATATGACTTTTTTTCATATTTTTCGATATACTATACTTAGATTTTTTGACATGAATTTTTCGATATACTATAGTATAGTAAAAAAAATCATAGTGTAGTATGTCAAAAAATATCATGAAAAAAAGTCATAGTATAGTAACTATACTATGACTTTTTTTCATGATATTTTTTGACATACTATACTATGATTTTTTGACATGAATTTTTTGACATACTATACCATGATTTTTTTCTCATGATATTTTTTGGTATACTATACTATGATTTTTTTCTCATGATATTTTTGACATACTATACTTTGATTTTTTGACATGAATTTTTTGACATACTATACTATGACTTTTTTTCCTGATATTTTTCGACATCCTATAATATGACTTTTTTCATATTTTTCGACATACTGTACTATGAAGTTTTTTTCATATTTTTCGACATACTATACTATGACTTTTTTTTATAAAATTTTTCGACATCCTATACTATGACTTTTTTCATATTTTTCAACATACTATACTTTGATTTTTTGACATGAATTTTTTGACATACTGTACTACTATATACTGGACTCTCTGATGATGAAGAGCAGATCCTGGACTCTCTGATGATGAAGAGCAGATCCTGGACTCTCTGATGATGAAGAGAAGATCCTGGACTCTCTGATGATGAAGAGCAGATCCTGGACTCTCTGATGATGAAGAGAAGATCCTGGACTCTCTAATGATGAAGAGCAGATCCTGGACTCTCTGATGATGAAGAGCAGATGCTGGACTCTCTGATGATGAAGAGAAGATCCTGGACTCTCTAATGATGAAGAGCAGATCCTGGACTCTCTGATGATGAAGAGAAGATCCTGGACTCTCTGATGATGAAGAGCCGATCCTGGACTCTCTGATGATGAAGAGCAGATCTTAGACTTTCTGATGATGAAGAGCAGATCCTGGACTCTCTGATGATGAAGAGCAGATCCTGGACTCTCTGATGATGAAGAACAGGAACTTATTGATCCACATGGGAGAGCCAGTCAGAGTTGACCTAATCAGAGCCTGTTTTTATTCCCACTGTGGAGGTTTGTTCTGGTTCTGTCCTCTGATGTCACCAGAAAACTGACAGAACTTTCTCCTCATCCATCCGGTTATTACCACTCAAACAGAGAGAAGCTCCATCTGCTCTAATCAAACACCTCCACCTTTCACCTGGATCACCTGGATCACCTGGATCTAATCAGCCCTCTGAGATGGCTCCAACCCCCACAGTCTGACCCGGTACCGGTACCGGTCCATGGTGGTACCGGTGGTTTCGGTTGAGCTCACGATGTGGGTTTTATATTAACCGGTTCTGGAATCGTCTGTCTGTTTTCTTCACATGGACAGAATAGAGCCAAACACGCTGCTGAGCTCACCTGCTGCAGGTGATATCCAGCTCACCAAGTGACCAGAGAGTCACCTGTTGAAGCAGAATCCGCTCACTGCTGTACCTCCTAATTCTCCAACTCTGTTTGTAGTCACACTCACAGCTCAATGAGGCTACTTCTTTAACACACACACACATACTGTATATATACTGTATATATATATACATATATATATGTATATATATATAAATATATATTTATTTTATTTTAATTTTTTTCCAAGTTGTAATTTTTTTAATTTATTATTCTATTCTATTTTATTGTTATTTTAACAATCAAATTTTATTAAAGTTGTATAATTTCATTCTATTTTATTGTTTTTTTATTAATCTAATTTGATTTAAATTGTATAATTTGATTGTTAATTGTATTCTATTTTATTGTCATTTTATTAATTACTTATTTTATTTAGGTTGTATAATATTATTCTGTTTTATTGTTATTTTATTAATCTAATTTGATTTAAGTTGTATAATTTTATTGTTAATTTTATTCTGTTTTATTGTTATTATATTAATAACTTATTCTATTTAAGTTGTGTAATTGTATTCTATTTTATTCTTATTTTATTAATCTAATTTTATTTAAGTTGTATAATTTCATTGTTCATTTTATTATAATTATATTCTATTTAATTTTTATTTGATTAATCTAATTTTATTTAAGTTGTATAATTTCATTCTGTTTTATTATTATTTTATTAATCTAATTCTATTTAAGTTGTATAATTTTATTGTTAATTTTATTCTATTTTATTGTCATTTTATTAATTGCTTATTTTATTTAGGTTGTATAATTTCATTCTGTTTTATTATTATTTTATTAATATAATTTTATTTAAGTTGTATAATTTTGTTGTTAATTTTATTATAATGTTATTCTATTTTATTGTCATTTTATTAATTACTTATTTTATTTAAGTTATATATTTTTATTCTATTTTATTGTTATCTTATTAATATAATTTTATTGAAGTTGCATAATTGTATTCTATTTTATTGTTATTTAATTAATCTAATTTTATTTGAATTGTATAATTTTATTGTTAATTTTATTATAATTTTATTGTATTTTATTGTTATTTTAATTTATAGAATTTTATATAAGTGGTATAATTTTATTGTTAATTTTATTCTATCTCATTTGTTATTTTATTAATTACTTCTTTTATTTAAGTTGTATAATTGTATTCTAATTTATTGTCATTTTATTAATGACTCATTTTATTATATTTAAATTGTATAATTTTATTCTATTTTATTAATTACTTATTTAATTTAAGTTGTATGATTTGATTCTGTTTTATTGTTATTTTATTAATGACTTATTTTGTATTGAATTTAAGTTGTATTATTTTATTCTACTTTATTAATTAATTATTTTATTTTATTTAAGTTGTAAAATTGTTTTTATATTTTATTTTTTATTAATCCCTTTTTTATTTAAGTTGTATAATTCTATTCTATTTTATTATTTTATTAATCACTTATTTTATTGTATTTAAGTTGTAAAATTGTTTTCTATTATTTTTGTTATGAATTACTTATTTTATTTAAGTTGTATGATTTTATTCTATTTTATTGTCATTTTATTATTTACTTATTTTATTGTATTTAAATTGTAAAATTGTTTTCTATATTATTTTTTATTAATTACTTGACCAATTGAATTCTGACTGTTTCTCCAGTTTCTGAAGTCTGCGTAATAAATCCTCTCTATTGACTCAGAGCACAAAGAAAATGTTGTCTGTAAAGAAACAGCAACGAGTGATAGAAAACTCTGCTCGTTTGTGTGTGACGAAGCTGTTTTAGTGAGGAAAGCTGAAAGGACAGAGACCGACTGACAAACGCTCTCCTGCTCTGAACATGAACTCTGGACTTTGTGGTGTTTCAGGAGGCCTCAGTTATTCTCTCATTGTAGTTTCACATGTTCTCCACCGGCTGTGTCTGATACTCTGGAATGAAGACAGGAAGAAAAGACTTTGTTCACATTAGTTTATTCATCATGTGAAGCGTCACTTTGTTCACACATCCCATCAGTAAAGTCTGTTAAAGGATTCAATGATCTCATGTTCACCATCAGCTGGTTTGACCAGAATCTCAGCCATGTGAAAGAGAATAATGAATGATCTCCTTATTGATTATAATCAGGATAATTACACTTCTAGAATACCTCAGAACAACAAACAAACTAAGTAAGCTACATACTTCAAGAGGTTTTGATGCTTTTGCACATTTGTGATGAAACACCACGAGGAATGTGATTTCCAATCCTGGCATTCCATTTCTATAGCGTTGTATTCATGCTAACAAACAGCCACAATTCAGCTGAAACTGTCGTTACAATTGTGAGCGAAATTCTAATTTTCTCTCTCTCTCTCTCTCTTGCACACTCGCACACAAACACTCAATTAGTTGTCAGTCGTCGTCGTCAAACGGGTGCATAATTGTAGGGGAAACCACAAATGTCGTTTGTCTCTTCAGAGCCATGCAGTGGAAGAGACACAACAACATACAAATACATCACTACGAATATTCATCACACATTTAGAGCTCAGAGGAGTTTACATCTTCATGTAGAGAAACATCATCATCATCATCATGAGCAGTGAAACAGACACAGGACGGAGCGCCACCTGAAGACACTCAAACATTTACAAATCATGAGACGACGTCAAAGTACCGCCCACAACGTTTGAGTGACAGCTGATCTCTGTGCAGTGAAGACATGACGCAACAATCAGCGACAAACACAGAGACTAAATGAGTTTAAGAGTTAAAACCAAGCGGGAACCTCCGGTGCTGAGCAGTGAAGCCGATGCAGAAGTGCCAACAAACTGCAGTTCCTCTAACGGCCACTAGAGGCTCCAATAGAGAGTCAATCCCCACAGACCTCCGTGTTAAAACTGTACAGCAGAAATAAACATGTTTACAGCCTGGTACAAAAAAAACAACAACTGGAATAACATTACCGGACAGCGCCATTCGAGTTTTGTTCTAATTAGCAGTCTGACAATTTAACCCTCTGTCCCTTTAAATGACTTCTGTCTATCTGAGTTTACACAACTCAGCAGAGTCTCCAACACTAAAAATAGAATAAGGCATTAGTCCAGCATAGAGAGGCTCAGTGAATGTGGTCTGGACTCTGTGGAGGAGAGTCATGGTTTCAGAGACGCTGTAGAAGGACAGAATACCTGCACTGTGATCCAGGTACACTCCTACTTTGGAGGACAGAGGACCTGAGACGGGAGTTTGAACACTGTTGTAATGAAATGTATACCTGTTATTGTTACAATCTAACATCCAAGATTTGTCGCTGAGTCCAAATATACATTCATCCTCCCTCCTTGATCTGCTGATACTCTTGTATGCGACTGCTACATAAACTCCATCTCCTCTCCACTCCACCTCCCAGTAACAACGTCCAGTCAGACTCTCTCTACTCAGGACCTGATACCAACCAGTGAATCTGTCTGGGTGACTAGGATAAGACTGATGTTCTCTCATGAATGTTGCTTTTCTGTTCCCCTCAGATAATAACAGCAGTGTGTGTGCTGTGTTTGGATCCAGTGTGATTTCTCTTGAATACTGTAAGAATCCAGCTCTGGTCTTGGGTTCTGGTTGTGGCAGTAAAACATCCACTTCAGTCCCTCTCAGAGAGACGGTTGTCCATTTGTCTCTCAGAACGTCCTGTAGTTTATCTCTGACTTCTGACACAGCCGCCGTCACGTCCTCAAAGTATCTCACAGGAAGGATATCGATGCTGGATGTAGACTCGCTGAGCGGTGACAGTGAGGGGTAGTTGTGTAGAAACTGGTTGTGATCCTCTGTGTGTGACAGCAGCTTCAGCTCAGCGTCTCTCCTCTTCAGCTCAGTGATCTCCTGCTCCAGCTTCTCCTGAAGCTCTTTGACTCGACTCACTTCACTTTCCTGCTGGGATCTGACCTGCTGCTTCACATCACAGCTTCTTTTCTCCATGAGACGGATCATCTCGTTGAAGATCTTCTCACTGTCCTCCACTGCTTTATCAGCAGAGGGATTGACAGCCTCCACCTCCTGTTGGAGCAGCTTCACATCTTTCTCTCTGTCCTGGATCCTCTGCTGGATGTTGAGTCGTCTCACCTCCAGCTCTCTCTGCCTCTCGGTCCTTTCTGCTGTAGCTGAGACGGTGTCGTGGCCTTTATGTTCATCCATTAAGCAGAGATAACAGATACACTGCTGATCAGTACAACAGAAAATCTTCATCACCTCGTTGTGACGAGAGCAGATGTTCTCCTGGAGCTTCTTGGAGGGCTCCACCAGCTTGTGTTTCTTTAATGGAGCCACATCATAATGAGGCTGGAGGTGTTTCTCACAGTAAGAGACCAGACACACCAGACAGGACTTGAAGGCTTTCAGTTTCCTCCCAGTGCAGAAATCACAGGCCACATCTTCAGGTCCAGCATAGCAGTGATCAGCAGGAGCAGCTTGGAGTCCAGTCTTCTTCAGTTCCTCCACTAAATCTGATATGATGGTGTTTTTCATCAGGACAGGCCTCGGTGTGAAGGTCTGCCTACACTGAGGGCAGCTGTAGATCTTCTTCTCATCCTCTCCATCCCAGAAGCCTTTAATACAGTTCATGCAGTAGCTGTGTCCACAGGAAGTAGTCACCGGATCCTTCAGTAGATCCTGACAGATGGAACAAGAGAACCTTTCGTGGTCCAGCTGATTTTCTTGCTGCGCCATTTCACCTCTCAGAGACGATGACTGTCTGAGTCTCACTTCCTGAGAAGTGAAACTAGTTTGAGCTCTGATCTAAACAACATGTGCACTGAATGCAGCCTGTCAGCTCTCACTGCACCACCATGTCGGTTACACCCAGCTTCAAAACTGTAGATCTGAAGGGGAGGGAACGAGGAAATAAGAGGACAGAGTGCAGCTGTTGTGTTTGAGAGGAGGAAGAGGAGGGAGGGGTTATCAGACTCTGCTTCATTCCAGGAAGAGGAGCGGTATGAGAGAGATAATCCAGCCCCTCCACCCTCCCCCTCGGTGGTGGAGTGAACTCTGTCTGTAGTCTCACTAACAGCTCAATGAAGCTCCTGCTTTAAGGTGGAGGGGAGAAATACAGCAGCAAGCTTTGGGACAAACGTCCTATAAATAAATAAATAAATAAATATCAGAATCAGAAATACTTTATTGACCCCCGGGGAGGAAGATTGAGTTGATTTTGCTCCCACTGTAGAATATAAATAAATATACATAAAAATAGAGAAATCATAAGAAAATATAAATAAGAAATATGTATAACAGTGCAAATAATAATGCTGAAAAATAAGATCTATGCAAAAAATATAAATGTATAAATAGTGTAAATAAATAAGAATATTAGTTTAAATGTACTATATAATTAAATGCAGTGTTAACACCAGATTATTGCACGGCTGAATAATTGTACTGTTAACTCTGTGTTGCACCGTTGAAGATATAATAAATTATAGCTGTTGCAAAGTCAGCCCCCGGCAGCAGAGCTACGCCTCCGCCATTTTGGACTGAAAGCGACTACCGGACGCCAGTGAAACGTCCGCCTACAAAGAGCCGTACAAAAGTAAAACTAAATTATTTCAATTCTTTTGTCATATATTTAATGTCTACCGAAATTTACTGTGTCGAACAATAACAATATTATAAATATTCATACTATTATAACTATTTACTTATTTATATATTAAACTTTTAGCACGGCTGCTGGGTTCCATAAATAGAAGTCAAATATAAATATTATACATGTTCAGGAACAGATAATGTGTCTGCTGGCGACATCTAGTGGACAAAACAAAACAAATAAACATTTAAATAAGATATTTCACTTTAACACCTTCTGAAGACACAAATTATCATCTGCATTAAAATTTATTTTATGTACATACAAACCAAAAAAACATCAAAATACTATTAAAAAATGATGAAAATAATAAATAAATAAGTGACATTCAGGACAAAAGCCAAATGGATTAACTGTTCAGCTCCATGAGTTTTTATGACTTAATGCTGCAAAATGTTTCTGAAGTGTAAAGAAAGTTCATTTTCTCTCTTTTCAAATGAAGCTCGAGAAAGTTTTAAGGATCCAACGTAATGAGATTCAACACTTTCAGTTCAGGCGTGGAGGTAAACTAAGAGAAGGGCCCGGCTTGGAGGTAAACTAAGAGAAGAGCCCGGCATGGAGGTGAACTAAGAGAAGAGCCCAGTGTTGAGGTAAACTAAGAGAAGGGCCCGGGTTGGATGCGAACTAAGAGAAGGGCCCAGCGTGGAGGTAAACTAAGAGAAGGGCCCGGCGTGGAGGTAAACTAAGAGAAGGGCCCAGCGTGGAGGTAAACTAAGAGAAGGTCCCGGGTTGGATGCGAACTAAGAGAAGGGCCCAGCGTGGAGGTAAACTAAGAGAAGGGCCCGGCGTGGAGGTAAACTAAGAGAAGGGCCCAGCGTGGAGGTAAACTAAGAGAAATGCCCGGCTTGGATGCAAACTAAGAGAAAGGCCTGGCGTGGAGGTAAACTAAGAGAAGGGCCCAGCGTGGAGGTAAACTAAGAGAAAGGCACGGCGTGGAGGAGAACTAAGAGAAAGGCCCGGTGTGGAGGTAAACTAAGCGAAGGGCCCGGTGGCGGACTCGGGGATGTTGGTGGCGTGCATGTCGCGTGTCATGTTGGACTTCTCTTTGACTTTTTTTTCATGATATTTTTCAACTTACTATACTATGATTTTTTTTTCATGACATTATTTGATATACTATACTATGACTTTTTCCAGACATATTTTTATTTTTTTCCAAGTCGTAAATTGAATTATTTATTATTCTTTTCTATTTTATTGTTATTTTATTAATCTAATTTTATTTAAGTTGTATAATTTTATTGTTAATTTTATTCTATTTTATTGTAATTTCATGAATTACTTATTTTATTTAGGTTGTATAATTGTATTCTGTTTTATTATTATTTTATTAATAACTTATTTTATTTAAGTTGTATAATTGTATTCTATTCTATTGTTATTTTATTAATCTAATTTTTTAAAGTTGTATAATTTTATTGTTCATTTTATTATAATTCTATTCTATTTAATTGTTATTTTATTAATCTAATTTTATTTAAATTGTATAATTTCATTCTGTTTTATTATTATTTTATTAATCTAATTCTATTTATATTGTATCATTTTATTGTTAATTTCATTCTATATATTGAAATTTTATTAATTACTTATTTTATTTATGTTGTATAATTCTATTCCTTTTTATTGTTATTTTATTAATGACTTATTCTATTTAATTGTATAATTGTATTCTATTTTATTGTTATTTTATTAATCTAATTTTATTTAAGATGTATAATTTTATTGTTCATTTTATTAAAATTCTATTATATTTAATTGTTATTTTATTAATCTAATTTTATTTAAGTTGTATAATTTCATTCTGTTTTATTATTATTTTATTAATATAATTATATGTAAGTTGTATAATTGTATTCTGTTTTATTGTTATTTTATTAATTACTTATTTTTATTGAATTTAAGTTGTATTATTTTATTCTATTTTATTAATTACTTATTTTATTTTATTTAAGTTGTAAAATAGTTTTTCTATTTTCTTTTTTATTAATTACTTATTTTATTTAAGTTGTATAATTCTATTCTATTTTATTGTTATTTTATTAATCACTTATTTTATTGTATTTAAGTTGTAAAATTGTTTTCTATTATTTTTGTTATGAATTACTTATTTTATTTAAGTTGTATGATTTTATTCTATTTTATTGTCATTTTATTATTTACTTATTTTATTGTATTTAAATTGTAAAATTGTTTTCTATATTATTTTTTATTAATTACTTGACCAATTGAATTCTGACTGTTTCTCCAGTTTCTGAAGTCTGCGTAATAAATCCTCTCTATTGACTCAGAGCACAAAGAAAATGTTGTCTGTAAAGAAACAGCAACGAGTGATAGAAAACTCTGCTCGTTTGTGTGTGACAAAGCTGTTTTAGTGAGGAAAGCTGAAAGGACAGAGACCGACTGACAAACGCTCTCCTGCTCTGAACATGAACTCTGGACTTTGTGGTGTTTCAGGAGGCCTCAGTTATTCTCTCATTGTAGTTTCACATGTTCTCCACCAGCTGTGTCTGATACTCTGGAATGAAGACAGGAAGAAAAGACTTTGTTCACGTTAGTTTATTCATCATGTGAAGCGTCACTTTGTTCACACATCCCATCAGTAAAGTCTGTTAAAGGATTCCATGATCTCATGTTCACCATCAGCTGGTTTGACCAGAATCTCAACCATGAGAAAGAGAATAATGAATGATCTCCTTATTGATTATGATCAGGATGATTACACTTCTAGAATACCTCAGAACAACAACTACATATGGTCTGCCAACACACATCAATGTGATTCTAGATCTCTTTACAAAGAGAACAGAGTGTCTACAGGATAAAGGAGGTCTTTGTCTCTTCAGAGCCATGCAGTGGAAGAGACACAACAACATACAAATACATCACTACGAATATTCATCACACATTTAGAGCTCAGAGGAGTTTACATCTTCATGTAGAGAAACATCATCATCATCATCATGAGCAGTGAAACAGACACAGGACGGAGCGCCACCTGAAGACACTCAAACATTTACAACTCACGAGACGACGTCAAAGTACCGCCCACAACGTTTGAGTGACAGCTGATCTCTGTGCAGTGAAGACATGACGCAACAATCAGCGACAAACACAGAGACTAAATGAGTTTAAGAGTTGAAACCAAGCGGGAACCTCCGGTGCTGAGCAGTGAAGCCGATGCAGAAGTGCCAACAAACTGCAGTTCCTCTAACGGCCACTAGAGGCTCCAATAGAGAGTCAATCCCCACAGACCTCCATGTTAAAACTGTACAGCAGAAATAAACATGTTTACAGCCTGGTACAAAAAAAACAACAACTGGAATAACGTTACCAGACAGCGCCATTCGAGTTTTGTTCTAATTAGCAGTCTGACAATTTAACCCTCAGTCCCTTTAAATGACTTCTGTCTATCTGAGTTTACACAACTCAGCAGTGTCTCCAACACAATGAAGCCAAAGTCCAGCATAGAGAGGCTCAGTGAATGTGGTCTGGACTCTGTGGAGGAGAGTCATGGTTTCAGAGACGCTGTAGAAGGACAGAATACCTGCACTGTGATCCAGGTACACTCCTACTTTGGAGGACAGAGGACCTGAGACGGGAGTTTGAACACTGTTGTACCAAAATGTATAACTGTAATTGTAACAATATAACATCCAAGATTTGTCATTGAGTCCAAATTCACATTCACCCCCCCCTGCTCTCCTGATACTCTTGTATGCGACTGCCACATCAACTCCTTCCCCTCTCCACTCCACCTCCCAGTAACAACGTCCAGTCAGACTCTCTCTGCTCAGGACCTGATTATATACAGTGAATCTGTCTGGGTGACTAGGATAAGACTGTTGTTGTCCTATGAATGTTGCTTTTCTGTTCTCCTTAGATAATAACAGCTCTGTGTATGCTGTGTTTGGATCCAGTGCGATTTCTCGTGAATACTGTAAGAATCCAGCTCTGGTCTTGGGCTCTGGTTGTGGCAGTAAATCATCCACTTCAGTCACTGTCTGTGAGACGTTTGTCCATTTGTCTCTCAGGACTTCCTGTAGTTTATCTCTGACTTCTGACACAGCCGCCGTCATGTCCTCAAAGTAGCTCAGAGGACGGATATTGATGCTGGATGTAGACTCACTGAGCGGTGACAGTGAGGGGTAGTTGTGTAGAAACTGGTTGTGATCCTCTGTGTGTGACAGCAGCTTCAGCTCAGCGTCTCTCCTCTTCAGCTCAGTGATCTCCTGCTCCAGCTTCTCCTGAAGCTCTTTGACTCGACTCACTTCACTCTTCTGCTGGGATCTGACCTGCTGCTTCACATCACAGCTTCTTTTCTCCATGAGACGGATCAGCTCGGTGAAGATCTTCTCACTGTCCTCCACTGCTTTATCAGCAGAGCGATTGACAGCCTCCACCTCCTGTTGGAGCAGCTTCACATCTTTCTCTCTGTCCTGGATCCTCTGCTGGATGCTGAGTCGACTCACCTCCAGCTCTCTCTGCCTCTCGGTCCTTTCTGCTGCAGCTGAGACGGTGTCGTGGCCTTTATGTTCATCCACAGAGCAGAGATAACAGATACACTGCTGATCAGTACGACAGAACATCTTCATCACCTCGTCGTGACGAGAGCAGATGTTCTCCTGGAGCTTCTTGGAGGGCTCCACCAGCTTGTGTTTCTTTAATGGAGCCACATCATAATGAGGCTGGAGGTGTTTCTCACAGTAAGAGACCAGACACACCAGACAGGACTTGAAGGCTTTCAGTTTCCTCCCAGTGCAGAAATCACAGGCCACATCTTCAGGTCCAGCATAGCAGTGATCAGCAGGAGCAGCTTGGAGTCCAGTCTTCTTCAGTTCCTCCACTAAATCTGATATGATGGTGTTTTTCATCAGGACAGGCCTCGGTGTGAAGGTCCGCCTACACTGAGGGCAGCTGTAGATCTTCTTCTCATCCTCTCCATCCCAGAAGCCTTTAATACAGTTCATGCAGTAGCTGTGTCCACAGGAAGTAGTCACCGGATCCTTCAGTAGATCCAGACAGATCGAACAAGAGAACCTTTCGTGGTCCACCTGAACTCCTTGCTGCGCCATTTCACCTCTCAGAGACGACGACTGTCTGAGTCTCACTTCCTGAGAAGTGAAACTAGTTTGAGCTCTGATCTAAACAACATGTGCACTGAATGCAGCCTGTCAGCTCTCACTGCACCACCATGTCGGTTACACCCAGCTTCAAAACTGTAGATCTGAAGGGGAGGGAACGAGGAAATAAGAGGACAGAGTGCAGCTGTTGTGTTTGAGAGGAGGAAGAGGAGGGAGGGGTTATCAGACTATGGTTCATTCCAGGAAGAGGAGCGGTATGAGAGAGATAATCCAGCCCCTCCACCTCCCCCTCGGTGGTGGAGTGAACTCTGTCTGTAGTCTCACTAACAGCTCAATGAAGCTCCTGCTTTAAGGTGGAGGGGAGAAATACAGCAGCAAGCTTTGGGACAAACGTCCTATAAATAAATAAATAAATAAATATCAGAATCAGAAATACTTTATTGACCCCCGGGGAGGAAGATTGAGTTCATTTTGCTCCCACTGTAGAATATAAATAAATATACATAAAAATAGAGAAATCATAAGAAAATATAAATAAGAAATATGTATAACAGTGCAAATAATAATGCTGAAAAATAAGATCTATGCAAAAAATATAAATGCATAAATAGTGTAAATAAAGAAGAATATTAGTTTAAATGTACTGTATAATTAAATGCAGTGTTAACACCAGATTATTGCACAGCTGAATAATTGTACTGTTAACTCTGTGTTGCACCGTTGAAGATATAATAAATCATAGCTGCTGATAGGGGTAAAACAATTGTTGTATATTTAAGTATAAATATACAACACTGTACAATCAAATGAACACGTCTACTGCTTTCTAGACGGGACATTTGATCCTGAATATAATCTGTTATTTATTATTAACATCTGTATGACAATAAAGTAGAATAAATGAAATGTGTGTCTCAGTTTGAGCAGTTTACAGTAAATGTTTGTTCCTTAACGGCGTTGCACGTGGTCAGTAAGATCGGCTGGTTTAAGTCGGCGTCGATGCAGACTCGCTGTTGGAGGGTTTATAACCCACTTCTACTCCCCGCTAACTGGTTTGGGACGGCACTTGATGTGGTGGACGCTCATTTTTTCTCAGTTAAAGACGGATCACTTCAGCTTTTAGGAGGTAAACTCTTCTTCTTAAACTTCACTAGTGTGAAAGACGGAATGTTACGGAAGCACAACAGCCCGAAATCTCTAAACTGACCGGTGCATGTAAAACAATGTTTTTGCCAGTAGTGTCTAAGTTGCTTGTCAGATCATAGACTGAATATAAAGATGGAGGACGCGTCTCCTCTTCCTCCCACTGTAGAGAAGTGAAGCCTCAATATCCCGGATACGGGAGCCGCCATCTCCAGATTTTGACGTCATTTGGAGCCAGAGTCTGAGCAGTAGTGACAAAGAACGTATATATCGTTAAGAAGTGAAAGTCAATTGTTTGTTCTGTTGCAAAGTCAGCGCCCGGCAGCAGAGCTACGCCTCCGCCATTTTGGACTGAAAGCGACTACCGGACGCCAGTGAAACGTCCGCCTACAAAGAGCCGTACAAAAGTAAAACTAAATTATTTCAATTCTTTTGTCATATATTTAATGTCTACCGAAATTTACTGTGTCGAACAATAACAATATTATAAATATTCATACTATTATAACTATTTACTTATTTATATATTAAACTTTTAGCCCGGTTGCTGGGTTCCATAAATAGAAGTCAAATATAAATATTATACATGTTCAGGAACAGATAATGTGTCTGCTGGCGACATCTAGTGGACAAAACAAAACAAATAAACATTTAAATAAGATATTTCACTTTAACACCTTCTGAAGACACAAATTATCATCTTCATTCAAATTTATTTTACGTACATACAAACAGAAATACATATCAAAATACTATTAAAAAATTATGAAGATAATAAATAAATAAGTGACATTCAGGACAAAAGCCAAACGGAATAACTGTTCAACTCCATGAGTTTTTATGACTTAATGCTGCAAAATGTTTCTGAAGTATAAAGAAAGTTCATTTTCTCTCTTTTCAAATGAAGCTGGAGAAAGTTTTAAGGATCCAACGTAATGAGATTCAACACTTTCAGTTCAGGCGTGGAGGTAAACTAAGAGAAGGGCCCGGCTTGGATGCGTATTAAGAGAAGGGCCCGGCGTGGAGGTAAACTAAGAGAAAAGCCCGGCGTGGAGGTAAACTAAGAGAAGGGCCCAGCGTGGAGGTAAACTAAGAGAAAGGCACGGCGTGGAGGAGAACTAAGAGAAAGGCCCGGTGTGGAGGTAAACTAAGCGAAGGGCCCGGTAGCGGACTCGGGGACGTTGGTGGCGTGCATGTCACGTGTCATGTTGGACTTCTCTTTGACATTTTTTTCATGATATTTTTCAACATACTATACTATGACTTTTTTTCATTAAATTTTTTTGACATACTATACTATGACTTTTTTTGTGATATTTTTCGACATACTATACTATGACTTTTTTTGTGATATTTTTCGACATACTATACTATGACTTTTTTTCATTCAATTTTTTTGACATACTATACTATGACTTTTTTTTCATTCAATTTTTTGACATACTATACTATGACTTTTTTTTCATTCAATTTTTTGACATACTATACTATGACTTTTTTCATGAAATTATTTGATATACTATACTATGACTTTTTCCAGACATATCTTTATTTTTTTCCAAGTCGTAAATTTTATTATTTATTATTCTATTCTATTTTATTGTTATTTTATTAATCAAATTTTATTTAAGTTGTATAATTTTATTGTTAATTTTATTCTATTTTATTGTCATTTTATGAATTACTTATTTTATTTAGGTTGTATCATTTTATTCTGTTTCATTGTTATTTTATTAATAACTTATTCTATTTAAGTTGTATAATTGTATTCTATTTTATTGTTATTTTATTAATCTAATATTTTAAAGTTGTATGATTTTATTGTTCATTTTATTATAATTGTATTCTATTTAATTGTTATTTTTAATAATCTAATTTTATTTAGGTTGTATAATTTTATTTTGTTTTATTGTTATTTTATTAATAACTTATTCTATTTAAGTTGTATAATTGTATTCTATTTTATTGTTATTTTATTAATCTAATTTAATTTAAGTTGTATAATTTTATTGTTCATTTTATTATAATTCTATTCCATTTAATTGTTATTTTATTAATCTAATTTATTTTAAATTGTATAATTTCATTCTGTTTTATTATTATTTTATTAATCTAATTCTATTTACATTGTATACTTTTATTGTTAATTTCATTCTATTGTATTGTCATTTTATTAATTACTTATTTTATTTAGGTTGTATAATTCTATTCCTTTTTATTGTTATTTTATTAATGACTTATTCTATTTAAGTTGGATAATTGTATTCTATTTAATTGTTATTTTATTAATCTAATTTTATTTAAGTTGTATAATTTCATTCTGTTTTATTATTATTTTATTAATCTAATTATATGTAAGTTGTATAATTGTATTGTATTTTATTGTTATTTTATTAATTACATATTTGATTAAAGTTGTATGATTTTATTCTATTTTAATCATTATTATTTGTATTTAAGTTGTGTGATTTTATTCTATTTGATTGTATTTCAATGTATTTAAAATGTAAGATATATGTATTATTTTATTAATCACTTATTTTATTTACGTTATATAATTTTTGTCTATTTTACTGTTATTTTATTAATCTCTTATTTTATTGAATTCAATTTGTATTATTTTATTCTATCTTATTACTTACTTATTTTATTTAAGCTGTATAATTTTATTCTGTTTTATTGTTATTTTATTAATGACTTATTTTTTATTGAATTTAAGTTGTATTATTTTATTCTATTTTATTAATTACTTATTTTATTTTATTTAAGTTGTAAAATTGTTTTTATATTTTATTTTGTATTAATTACTTAGTTTATTTATGTTGTATAATTCTGTTCTATTCTATTTTATTGTTATTTTATTAATCACTTATTTTATTGTATTTAAGTTGTAAAATTGTTTTCTATTATTTTTTTATTAATTACTTATTTTATTTAAGTTATATGATTTTATTCTATTTTATTGTCATTTTATTATTTACTTATTTCTATTATCTCAGCCATGTGAAAGAGAATAATGAATGATCTCTTTATTGATTATGATCAGGATGATTACACTTCTAGAATACCTCAGAACAACAACTACATATGGTCTGCCAACACACATCAATGTGATTCTAGATCTCTTTACAAAGAGAACAGAGTATCTACAGGATAAAGGAGGTCTTTGTCTCTTCAGAGCCATGCAGTGGAAGAGACACAACAACATACAAATACATCACTACGAATATTCATCACACATTTAGAGCTCAGAGGAGTTTACATCTTCATGTAGAGAAACATCATCATCATCATCATGAGCAGTGAAACAGACACAGGACGGAGCGCCACCTGAAGACACTCAAACATTTACAAATCATGAGACGACGTCAAAGTACCGCCCACAACGTTTGATTGACAGCTGATCTCTGTGCAGTGAAGACATGACGCAACAATCAGCGACAAACACAGAGACTAAATGAGATTAAGAGTTAAAACCAAGCAGGAACCTCCGGTGCTGAGCAGTGAAGCCGATGCAGAAGTGCCAACAAACTGCAGTTCCTCTAACGGCCACTAGAGGCTCTAAAAGAGAGTCAATCCCCACAGACCTCCATGTTAAAACTGTACAGCAGAAATAAACATGTTTACAGCCTGGTACAAAAAAAACAACAACTGGAATAACATTACCGGACAGCGCCATTCGAGTCTTGTTCTAATTAGCAGTCTGACAATTTAACCCTCTGTCCCTTTAAATGACTTCTGTCTATCTGAGTTTACACAACTCAGCAGTGTCTCCATCATAATAATAAGGCCCAAGTCCAGCATAGAGAGGCTCAGTGAATGTGGTCTGGACTCTGCGGAGGAGAGTCATGGTTTCAGAGATGTTGTAGAAGGACAGAATACCTGCACTGTGATCCAGGTACACTCCTATTCTGGAGGACGGAGGACCTGAGACGGAAGTTTGAACACTGTTGTAATGAATTGTAAAACCGATATTGTTGTACGAAAATGTATAACTGTTATTGTTACTATATAACATCCAAGATTTGTCATTGGATCCAAATCCACATTCATTCTCCCCTGCTCTGCTAATACTCTTGTATGCGACTGCTACATGAACTCCTCTCCCTCTCCACTCCACCTCCCAGTAACAACGTCCAGTCAGACTCTCTCTACTCAGGATCTGACGCATATAAGTGAATCTGTCTGGGTGACTAGGATAAGACTGATCTTCACTCTTTGCTGTTGCTTTTCTGTTCCCCTCAGATAATAACAGCTTTGTGTGTGCTGTGTTTGGATCCAGTGTGATTTCTCGTGAATACTGTAAGAATCCAGCTCTGGTCTTGGGCTCTGGTTGTGGCAGTAAAACATCCACATTAGACACTGTCCATGAGACGTTTGTCCATTTGTCTCTCAGAACGTCCTGTAGTTTATCTCTGACTTCTGACACAGCCGCCGTCACGTCCTCAAAGTAGCTCAGAGGACGGATATTGATGCTGGATGTAGACTCGCTGAGCGGTGACAGTGAGGGGTAGTTGAGTAGAAACTGGTTGTGATCCTCTGTGTGTGACAGCAGCTTCAGCTCAGCGTCTCTCCTCTTCAGCTCAGTGATCTCCTGCTCCAGCTTCTCCTGAAGCTCTTTGACTCGACTCACTTCACTTTTCTGCTGGGATCTGACCTGCTGCTTCACATCACAGCTTCTTTTCTCCATGAGACGGATCAGCTCGGTGAAGATCTTCTCACTGTCCTCCACTGCTTTATCAGCAGAACGATTGACAGCCTCCACCTCCTGTTGGAGCAGCTTCACATCTTTCTCTCTGTCCTGGATCCTCTGCTGGATGTTGAGTCGACTCACCTCCAGCTCTCTCTGCCTCTCGGTCCTTTCTGCTGAGACGGTGTAGTGGCCTTTATGTTCATCCATTAAGCAGAGATAACAGATACACTGCTGATCAGTACAACAGAAAATCTTCATCACCTCGTCGTGACGAGAGCAGATGTTCTCCTGGAGCTTCTTGGAGGGCTCCACCAGCTTGTGTTTCTTTAATGGAGCCACATCATAATGAGGCTGGAGGTGTTTCTCACAGTAAGAGACCAGACACACCAGACAGAACTTGAAGGCTTTCAGTTTCCTCCCAGTGCAGAAATCACAGGCTACATCTTCAGGTCCAGCATAGCAGTGATCAGCAGGAGCAGCTTGGAGTCCAGTCTTCTTCAGTTCCTCCACTAAATCTGATATTATGGTGTTTTTCATCAGGACAGGCCTCGGTGTGAAGGTCTGCCTACACTGAGGGCAGCTGTAGATCTTCTTCTCATCCTCTCCATCCCAGAAGCCTTTAATACAGTTCATGCAGTAGCTGTGTCCACAGGAAGTAGTCACCGGATCCTTCAGTAGATCCAGACAGATCGAACAAGAGAACCTTTTGTGGTCCAGCTGATTTTCTTGCTGCGCCATTTCACCTCTCAGAGACGATGACTGTCTGAGTCTCACTTCCTGAGAAGTGAAACTAGTTTGAGCTCTGATCTAAACAACATGTGCACTGAATGCAGCCTGTCAGCTCTCACTGCACCACCATGTCGGTTACACCCAGCTTCAAAACTGTAGATCTGAAGGGGAGGGAACGAGGGAATAAGAGGACAGAGTGCAGCTGTTGTGTTTGAGAGGAGGAAGAGGAGGGAGGGGGTTATCAGACTCTGTTTCATTCCAGGAAGAGGAGCGGTATGAGAGAGATAATCCAGCCCCTCCACCCTCCCCCTCGGTGGTGGAGTGAACTCTGTCTGTAGTCTCACTAACAGCTCAATGAAGCTCCTGCTTTAAGGTGGAGGGGAGAAATACAGCAGCAAGCTTTGGGACAAACGTCCTATAAATAAATAAATAAATATCAGCATCAGAAATACTTTATTGACCCCCGGGGAGGAAGATTGAGTTGATTTTGCTCCCACTGTAGAATATAAATAAATATACATAAAAATAGAGAAATCATAAGAAAATATAAATAAGAAATATGTATAACAGTGCAAATAATAATGCTGAAAAATAAGATCTATGCAAAAAATATAAATGCATAAATAGTGTAAATAAAGAAGAATATTAGTTTAAATGTACTGTATAATTAAATGCAGTGTTAACACCAGATTATTGCACAGCTGAATAATTGTACTGTTAACTCTGTGTTGCACCGTTGAAGATATAATAAATTATAGCTGCTGATAGGGGTAAAACAATTGTTGTATATTTAAGTATAAATATACAACACTGTACAATCAAATGAACACGTCTACTGCTTTCTAGACGGGACATTTGATCCTGAATATAATCTGTTATTTATTATTAACATCTGTATGACAATAAAGTAGAATAAATGAAATGTGTGTCTCAGTTTGAGCAGTTTACAGTAAATGTTTGTTCCTTAACGGCGTTGCACGTGGTCAGTAAGATCGGCTGGTTTAAGTCGCTGTCGATGCAGACTCGCTGTTGGAGGGTTTATAACCCACTTCCACTCCCCGCTAACTGGTTTGGGACGGCACTTGATGTGGTGGACGCTCATTTTTTCTCAGTTAAAGACGGATCACTTCAGCTTTTAGGAGGTAAACTCTTCTTCTTAAACTTCACTAGTGTGAAAGACGGAATGTTACGGAAGCACAACAGCCCGAAATCTCTAAACTGACCGGTGCATGTAAAACAATGTTTTTGCCAGTAGTGTCTAAGTTGCTTGTCAGATCATAGACTGAATATAAAGATGGAGGACGCGTCTCCTCTTCCTCCCACTGTACAGAAGTGAAGCCTCAATATCCCGGATACGGGAGCCGCCATCTCCAGATTTTGACGTCATTTGGAGCCAGAGTCTGAGCAGTAGTGACAAAGAACGTATATATCGTTAAGAAGTGAAAGTCAATTGTTTGTTCTGTTGCAAAGTCAGCCCCCGGCAGCAGAGCTACGCCTCCGCCATTTTGGACTGAAAGCGACTACCGGACGCCAGTGAAACGTCCGCCTACAAAGAGCCGTACAAAAGTAAAACTAAATTATTTAAACTCTATTGTCATATATTTAATGTGTACCGAAATTTACTGTGTCGAACAATAACAATATTATAAATATTCATACTATTATAACTATTTACTTATTTATATATTAAACTTTTAGCCCGGCTGCTGGGTTCCATAAATGGAAGTCAAATATAAATATTATACATGTTCAGGAACAGATAATGTGTCTGCTGGCGACATCTAGTGGACAAAACAAAACAAATAAACATTTAAATAAGATATTTCATTTTAACACCTTCTGAAGACACAAATTATCATCTTCATTCAAATGTATTTTATGTACATACAAACAAAAAAACATATCAAAATACTATTAAAACATGATGAAGATAATAAATAAATAAGTGACATTCAGGACAAAAGCCAAATGGATTAACTGTTCAACTCCATGAGTTTTTATGACTTAATGCTGCAAAATGTTTCTGAATTATAAAGAAAGTTCATTTTCTCTCTTTTCAAATGAAGCTCGAGAAAGTTTTAAGGATCCAACGTTATGAGATTCAACACTTTCAGTTCAGGCGTGGAGGTAAACTAAGAGAAAGTCCCGGCTTGGATGTGAACTAAGAGAAGGGCCCAGCGTGGAGGTGAACTAAGAGAAGGGCCTGGTGTGGAGGTAAACTAAGAGAAGGGCCCAGCGTTGAGTTGAACTAAGAGAAGGTCCCGGCTTGGAGGCAAACTAAGAGAAGGGCCCAGCGTGGAGGTAAACTAAGAGAAAGGCCCGGTGTGGAGGTGAACTAAGAAGGGCCCGGTGTGGAGGTGAACTAAGAGAAAGGTCCGGCATGGAGGTAAACTAAGAGAAGGGCCCAGCGTGGCGGTAAACTAAGAGAAAGGCCCGGTGTGGAGGTAAACTAAGAAGGGCCCGGTGTGGAGGTGAACAAAGAGAAAGGCCCGGCGTGGAGGTAAACTAAGAGAAATGTCCGGCGTGGAGGTAAACTAAGAGAAAGGCCTGGAGTGGAGGTAAACTAAGAGAAGGGCCAGGCGTGGAGCTGAACTAGGAGAAGGGCCTGGCTTGGAGGTAAACTAAGAGAAGGGCCCAGCGGGGAGGTAAACTAAGAGAAGGGCCAGGCGTGGAGCTGAACTAGGAGAAGGGCCTGGCTTGGAGGTAAACTAAGAGAAGGGCCCAGCGGGGAGGTAAACTAAGAGAGGGGCTCGGCGTGGAGGCAAACTAAGCGAAGGGCCCGGCGGCGGGCTCGGGGATGTTGGTGGTGTGCATGTCGCGTGTCATGTTGGACTTCTCTTTGAGTTTGGCCTGTAACAGCGTGTGCTCCACGACGCCGATCCTCACGTCCATCTGAAGGTTCTCCTGCTTCAACTTGGTCAAACCCTGCTTGATCTTCACCAGCGGAGCTGAAGGACGAATGCAGACGGACAGTCAGAACCAAACAGAACACAGACAGTTCATTCATATCTTCAAGCTAAACCTGTTAAAACAGAGATTCAGTCATCAGCATCACCTCCATCAGACATGCTGCTGCCTTTCTCCTCCATCTCCTGCTTCACCTTCTCCAGCTCCTCACTGATCTGAAACACAGAAACAGAAAAGCGCGAGTTGGACCGCCGGTATCATCTGTGTTCATTCGCTCTAGACGCGCCGGACAGGAGGAGGAGCTCGTCTCCATAGATACCGACAACATTTCCTCCATCAACCATGGAAGAAATAACCACTGTTGCTGCTTTGTACATGTTGGTGAAGTTACAGATATGTCAGAAAACCAAGCGCCATCGTGTCTGGATTCATAACATCACCCGGCGGCGAGCTGTATTCACATACAGTGTTATTACACTGACTGTATCTAGCAAGCCACACGGTATGAACTGCGGTATGAAACCAAAATAAACAGATTGTGCTTTCATTAGGGATGCACCGATACCACTGTTTTTCAGACCGAGTACAAGTACTTACATTTGGGTACTCGCCGATACCGAGTACCGATACGAGTACTTCTCTGAGCCTAAAGACCCTCGTTAACAGCCAGCTGGAGGGTGTGAGCGACACACATATATTTATTATTTTATTAATCACTTATTTTATTTACGTTGTATAATTTTAGTCTATTTTACTGTTATTTTATTAATCATTTATTTTATTGAATTTAATTTGTATTATTTTATTCTATCTTATTACTTACTTATTTTATTTAAGTTGTATAATTTGATTCTGTTTTATTGTTATTTTATTAATGACTTATTTTTTATTGAATTTAAGTTGTATTATTTTATTCTACTTTATTAATTAATTATTTTATTTTATTTAAGTTGTAAAATTGTTTTCATATTTATTTTTTATTAATCCCTTTTTTTATTTAAGTTGTATAATTCTATTCTATTTTATTATTTTATTAATCACTTATTTTATTGTATTTAAGTTGTAAAATTGTTTTCTATTATTTTTGTTATGAATTACTTATTTTATTTAAGTTGTATGATTTTATTCTATTTTATTGTCATTTTATTATTTACTTTATTTTATTGTATTTAAATTGTAAAATTGTTTTCTATATTATTTTTTATTAATTACTTGACCAATTGAATTCTGACTGTTTCTCCAGTTTCTGAAGTCTGCGTAATAAATCCTCTCTATTGACTCAGAGCACAAAGAAAATGTTGTCTGTAAAGAAACAGCAACGAGTGATAGAAAACTCTGCTCGTTTGTGTGTGACGAAGCTGTTTTAGTGAGGAAAGCTGAAAGGACAGAGACCGACTGACAAACGCTCTCCTGCTCTGAACATGAACTCTGGACTTTGTGGTGTTTCAGGAGGCCTCAGTTATTCTCTCATTGTAGTTTCACATGTTCTCCACCGGCTGTGTCTGATACTCTGGAATGAAGACAGGAAGAAAAGACTTTGTTCACGTTAGTTTATTCATCATGTGAAGCGTCACTTTGTTCACACATCCCATCAGTAAAGTCTGTTAAAGGATTCAACGATCTCATGTTCACCATCAGCTGGTTTGACCAGAATCTCAGCCATGAGAAAGAGAACAATGAATGATCTCCTTATTGATTATGATCAGGATGATTACACTTCTAGAATACCTCAGAACAACAACAACATGTGGTCTGCCAACACACATCAATGTGATTCTAGATCTCTTTACAAAGAGAACAGAGTGTCTACAGGATAAAGGAGGTCTTTGTCTCTTCAGAGCCATGCAGTGGAAGAGACACAACAACATACAAATACATCACTACGAATATTCATCACACATTTAGAGCTCAGAGGAGTTTACATCTTCATGTAGAGAAACATCATCATCATCATGAGCAGTGAAACAGACACAGGACGGAGCGCCACCTGAAGACACTCAAACATTTACAACTCACGAGATGACGTCAAAGTACCGCCCACAACGTTTGAGTGACAGCTGATCTCTGTGCAGTGAAGACATGACGCAACAATCAGCGACAAACACAGAGACTAAATGAGTTTAAGAGTTGAAACCAAGCGGGAACCTCCGGTGCTGAGCAGTGAAGCTGATGCAGAAGTGCCAACAAACTGCAGTTCCTCTAACGGCCACTAGAGGCTCCAATAGAGAGTCAATCCCCACAGACCTCCATGTTAAAACTGTACAGCAGAAATAAACATGTTTACAGCCTGGTACAAAAAAAACAACAACTGGAATAACATTACCAGACAGCGCCATTCGAGTTTTGTTCTAATTAGCAGTCTGACAATTTAACCCTCTTCCCTTTAAATGACTTCTGTCTATCTGAGTTTACACAACTCAGCAGTGGTTACAGCATCAAAAATAGAATGAAACCTAAGTCCAGCATAGAGAGGCTCAGTGAATGTGGTCTGGACTCTGTGGAGGAGAGTCATGGTTTCAGAGACGCTGTAGAAGGACAGAATACCTGCACTGTGATCCAGGTACACTCCTACTTTGTCGTACCAAGGACCTGAGACGGGAGTTTGAACACTGTTGTACCAAAATGAATAACTGTTAATTTCACAATATAACGCCCAAGATTTGTCACTGAGTCCAAATATACATTCATCCTCCCTCCCTGCTCTGCTGATACTCTTGTATGCGACTGCTACATAAACTCCATCTCCTCTCCACTCCACCTCCCAGTAACAACGTCCAGTCAGACTCTCTCTACTCAGGACCTGATACCAACCAGTGAATCTGTCTGGGTGTCTAGAATAAGACTGATGTTCTCTCATGAATGTTGCTTTTCTGTTCCCCTCAGATAATAACAGATGTGTGTTTGCTGTGTTTGGATCCAGTGTGATTTCTCGTGAATACTGTAAGAATTCAGCTCTGGTCTTGGGCTCTGGTTGTGGCAGTAAAACATCCACTTCAGTCACTGTCTGTGAGACGTTTGTCCATTTCTCTCTCAGAACGTTCTGTAGTTTGTCTCTGACTTCTGACACAGCCGCCGTCACGTCCTCAAAGTAGCTCAGAGGACGGATATTGATGCTGGATGTAGACTCGCTGAGCGGTGACAGTGAGGGGTAGTTGTGTAGAAACTGGCTGTGATCCTCTGTGTGTGACAGCAGCTTCAGCTCAGCGTCTCTCCTCTTCAGCTCAGTGATCTCCTGCTCCAGCTTCTCCTGAAGCTCTTTGACTCGACTCACTTCACTTTTCTGCTGGGATCTGACCTGCTGCTTCACATCACAGTTTCTTTTCTCCATGAGACGGATCAGCTCGGTGAAGATCTTCTCACTGTCCTCCACTGCTTTATCAGCAGAGGGATTGACAGCCTCCACCTCCTGTTGGAGCAGCTTCACATCTTTCTCTCTGTCCTGGATCCTCTGCTGGATGTTGAGTCGACTCACCTCCAGCTCTCTCTGCCTCTCGGTCCTTTCTGCTGCAGCTGAGACGGTGTCGTGGCCTTTATGTTCATCCACAGAGCAGAGATAACAGATACACTGCTGATCAGTACGACAGAAAATCTTCATCACCTCGTCGTGACGAGAGCAGATGTTCTCCTGGAGCTTCTTGGAGGGCTCCACCAGCTTGTGTTTCTTTAATGGAGCCACATCATAATGAGGCTGGAGGTGTTTCTCACAGTAAGAGACCAGACACACCAGACAGGACTTGAAGGCTTTCAGTTTCCTCCCAGTGCAGAAATCACAGGCCACATCTTCAGGTCCAGCATAGCAGTGATCAGCAGGAGCAGCTTGGAGTCCAGTCTTCTTCAGTTCCTCCACTAAATCTGATATTATGGTGTTTTTCATCAGGACAGGCCTCGGTGTGAAGGCCTGCCTACACTGAGGGCAGCTGTAGAGCTTCTTCTCATCCTCTCCATCCCAGAAGCCTTTAATACAGTTCATGCAGTAGCTGTGTCCACAGGAAGTAGTCACCGGATCCTTCAGTAGATCCTGACAGATGGAACAAGAGAACCTTTTGTGGTCCAGCTGATTTTCTTGCTGCGCCATTTCACCTCTCAGTAGAGACGATGACTGTCTCAGTCTCACTTCCTGAGAAGTGAAACTAGTTTGAGCTCTGATCTAAACAACATGTGCACTGAATGCAGCCTGTCAGCTCTCACTGCACCACCATGTCGGTTACACCCAGCTTCAAAACTGTAGATCTGAAGGGGAGGGAACGAGGAAATAAGAGGACAGAGTGCAGCTGTTGTGTTTGAGAGGAGGAAGAGGAGGGAGGGGTTATCAGACTATGGTTCATTCCAGGAAGAGGAGCGGTATGAGAGAGATAATCCAGCCCCTCCACCTCCCCCTCGGTGGTGGAGTGAACTCTGTCTGTAGTCTCACTAACAGCTCAATGAAGCTCCTGCTTTAAGGTGGAGGGGAGAAATACAGCAGCAAGCTTTGGGACAAACGTCCTATAAATAAATAAATAAATATCAGAATCAGAAATACTTTATTGACCCCCGGGGAGGAAGATTGAGTTCATTTTGCTCCCACTGTAGAATATAAATAAATATACATAAAAATAGAGAAATCATAAGAAAATATAAATAAGAAATATGTATCAGTGCAAATAATAATGCTGAAAAATAAGATCTACGCAAAAAATATAAATGCATAAATAGTGTAAATAAATAAGAATATTAGTTTGAATGTACTATATAATTAAATGCAGTGTTAACACCAGATTATTGCACGGCTGAATAATTGTACTGTTAACTCTGTGTTGCACCTTTGAAGATATAATAAATTATAGCTGTTGCAACATCAGCGCCCGGCAGCAGAGCTACGCCTCCGCCATTTTGGACTGAAAGCGACTACCGGACGCCAGTGAAACGTCCGCCTACAAAGAGCCGTACAAAAGTAAAACTAAATTATTTCAATTCTTTTGTCATATATTTAATGTCTACCGAAATTTACTGTGTTGAACAATAACAATATTATAAATATTCATACTATTATAACTATTTACTTATTTATATATTAAACTTTTAGCCCGGCTGCTGGGTTCCATAAATAGAAGTCAAATATAAATATTATACATGTTCAGGAACAGATAATGTGTCTGCTGGCGACATCTAGTGGACAAAACAAAACAAATAAACATTTAAATAAGATATTTCACTTTAACACCTTCTGAAGACACAAATTATCATCTGCATTAAAATTTATTTTATGTACATACAAACAAAAAAACATCAAAATACTATTAAAAAATGATGAAGATAATAAATAAATAAGTGACATTCAGGACAAAAGCCAAACGGAATAACTGTTCAACTCCATGAGTTTTTATGACTTAATGCTGCAAAATGTTTCTGAAGTATAAAGAAAGTTCATTTTCTCTCTTTTCAAATGAAGCTCGAGAAAGTTTTAAGGATCCAACGTAATGAGATTCAACACTTTCAGTTCAGGCATGGAGGTAAACTAAGAGAAGGTCCCGGCTTGGATTCGTACTAAGAGAAGGGCCCAGCGTGGAGGTGAACTAAGAGAAGGGCTCAGCGTGGAGGTAAACTAAGAGAAGGGCCCGGCTTGGAGGAGAACTAAGAGAAGGGCCCAGCGTGGAGGAGAACTAAGAGAAGGGCCCAGCGTGGAGGTGAACTAAGAGAAGGGCCCAGCGTGGAGGAGAGCTAAGAGAAGGGCCCAGCGTGGAGGTGAACTAAGAGAAGGGCCCGGCGTGGAGGTGAACTAAGAGAAAGGCCCAGCGTGGAGGTAAACTAAGAGAAGGGCCCAGCGTGGAGGTAAACTAAGAGAAAGGCCCGGCGTGGAGGAGAACTAAGAAGGGCCCGACGTGGAGGAGAACTAAGAGAAGGGCCCGGCGTGGAGGTAAACTAAGCGAAAGGCCCGGCGTGGAAGTGAACTAAGAGAAGGGCCCGGTGTGGAGGTGAACTAAGAGAAGGGCCCGGTGTGGAGGTGAACTAAGGGAAGGGCCCGGCGTGGAGGTAATCTAAGGGAAGGGCCCGGCGTGGAGGTAAACTAAGCGAAGGGCCCGGCGGCGGGCTCGGGGATGTTGGTGGCGTGCATGTCGCGTGTCATGTTGGACTTCTCTTTGAGTTTGGCCTGCAGCAGCGTGTGCTCCACGACGCCGATCCTCACGTCCATCTGAAGGTTCTCCTGCTTCAACTTGGTCAAACCCTGCTTGATCTTCACCAGCGGAGCTGAAGGACGAATGCAGACGGACGGTCAGAACCAAACAGAACACAGACAGTTCATTCATATCTTCAAGCTAAACCTGTTAAAACAGAGATTCAGTCATCAGCATCACCTCCATCAGACATGCTGCTGCCTTTCTCCTCCATCTCCTGCTTCACCTTCTCCAACTCCTCACTGATCTGAAACACAGAAACAGAAAAGCGCGAGTTGGACCGCCGGTATCATCTGTGTTCATTCGCTCTAGACGCGCCGGACAGGAGGAGGAGCTCGTCTCCATAGATACCGACAACATTTCCTCCATCAACCATGGAAGAAATAACCACTGTTGCTGCTTTGTACATGTTGGTGAAGTCACAGATATGTCAGAAAACCAAACGCCATCGTGTCTGGGTTCATAACATCACCCGGCGGCGAGCTGTATTCACATACAGTGTCATTACACTGACTGTATCTAGCAAGCCACACGGTATGAACTGCGGTATGAAACCAAAATAAACAGATTGTGCTTTCATTAGGGATGCACCGATACCACTGATTTCAGACCGAGTACAAGTACTTATATTTGGGTACTCTCCGATATGAGTACCGATACGAGTACTTCTCTGTGTCTAAAGAGCCTCGTTAACAGCCAGCTGGAGGGTGTGAGCGACACACGGCAGGCTGGGGAGTCACGCATACGAGGCGGTGCGCCGCCACCGGCTCTAGGTCGGCTTGGAAAGGCTCGGGGCGAAGGTGCTTCCTGGGGCCGTGGACAAAGTGCTCGCTGCGCCCTCTCTCCCCGCCGGGGAGGAACGGGGGCCCCTGCTCCCTGTGCGGACTGTCAACCGTGTCGTCCCCCCAGGGCGGGGATCGGCCCACGTAAAATGCGCCAGGGGTCTGCGGCGATGTCGGCAACCCAGCCGACCCGTCTTGAAACACGGACCAAGGAGTCTAACGCACGCACGAGTCAGAGGGTGCAAGCCAAACCCCGTGGCGCAATGAAAGTGAGGGCCGGCGCGCACCGGCTGAGGTGGGATCCCAGGCGCACCACCGGCCCGTCACGCTGCCGTAAAGTGGTATCGGTGTCGTTGTATCGGATCCGTTTTGGGAGTACGAGTACATGAGCACAGTATCGGACCCGATACCCGATACTGGTATCGGTGCATCCCTAGTATTTAATATCAATAAACAGATCAAATGATGCTGAAATAACTACATGATGATGCTGATCAGTAAAATGTCTGAATCAAGCTTTGTCAGGTCTGTTACCATGACGACAAGCAGACAACTTTTATAATGCTTGTTTTCTGAATGGAGTCTGGATGGATCAGTGCCAGGCTAAGCAGCTGCTCCATCAACACTCAACATGACGTCATCTAGAGACGTTGTTGTCTCTACCAGAGACAGTCTGTGGTCTCTGCTCTCTGGACAGAGATGATGGACTATCGTAGCTCTGGGTGACCACAGACACACACAACATTTATTTATCCTCCATTTCTGACTCAACGACATCAGGACGTCAGTGAGGACAGGAGGACGATCTCAACTCTCCCTCGAATGACGCATCTATTTGCCTTTTTGCATTGAAAAGTTTGCTTCGCTCCTGGATGTGAACACACCGTAAACACATTTACTACACTAAGTAGAGTACTCAAGTACAAATTCGAGGTACTTGTACTTCAGGAAGTTCAGCTGTCAGCTGAGAACAGATGAGAAGGTGTAAAATGAGAGGAAACCCAAAGACAGAGAGTCTGAAGCGTCTTCTGTTCAAACTCTAAAGGTGTTTCTCCACATGGACTCGACTGTAGAGTGATGTGAGAAGGTGTGATGCGTTCACTGACCTCAGCCAGGACTCTGGTCCTCTCAGTGACTCCTCCACTGGCCTGCTGGTAGCGCTCCTTTGCCTGGTGGACAACACAGGTTTGTTACCAGGTTTCTGCTTCTTTTCCTTAAACATCTAATTATTATTTATATATGTCCAACAGTTTGACCACATGTGAGAGAGCTGACAGCCACAGTGGAAATTGATTTTTCTCCCCTTCCTAAAACCTCCAGTCCATGAGCTGGAGGTCCTCTCTCTGTACCTCCATACCTCTGGATGTTGGGGGCAGTTTTGGTGTTTACCTGGCTGAGTTTGGCCTGAGCGCTGCGGTACTCCTGGATCAGATGCTCCAGCTGGTTGTTGATGTATTTCTCTCTGCTGCTCACCTTCTCCAGAGTCTTACCGATGTCCTCCTGCAGTTTGTCCAGGTAGCTCTGCGGAGACACGAGAGGACGCAGCAAGAACGCCGTGAAGACACACGACTGGATTGTTATAAAGCGTGTTTTCAGTGTCTGCTGAGGAGGACCCTGCTGTCCTTTTCACTTTCAGTCCCTGAACTTCTTTCTAGGTGAACATTTCTGCCGTATTCCACAAGACAAAAGTGGATTATGTCCTGGAAGAGACTGAAGAAATGATTCTTTCTGGTTAGTAATTGTGATGGAATTTTCCATCAATTCCTCTCTTATTGGTAGAAAGGTCAGAGTGTTTGTCAGAGTGTCCCTCTGTTGACATTCTTGGGTTGGAGTCCTGTCTAGAGGAGCCACCGTTATCTGTACAGCTGTGCCTGTAGTGGAGACCGTAGAGCCAGTCGCTAGGGCAACCAGGGTCAGAGATGCCAGAGGAACGAAGTAAGTCATAACATGATAAGGGGTAAGACACTGAGCACCGGGGAGGAAGGACAGAGTTGTGAGGCCTTCATGCAGAGAGCATCTATTGTGGAGACCTGACAATTCTCCTTGATCAAGCTTCAATAAACCTTCTTTTGTAAGACATCATCAGCTCCGGACCTCTTCCTTCCAAAGATAACTTGTGTATCAATTATTCCATCACAGTTGAAAATAAGAAACAGCAGGTGGAGCCAGACACACACAGACTGACATCAGAATTACTACTGAACCAGGTCAGTGAACGCACCTTGGCCTCTTGGAGCGAGGACTTGATCCCGTCTCTGTGTTGATGCATCTGGTCCACGTGGATCCTCCAGTCCTGCAGACCAGAGACCAGTAAAACAACAAGTCAAACAGCAGCAACACAACAAGAGAGCATGCTGGGAAACTACTACCACCACAATCTGCACAGAGACGCCTGGCTGCTGCTTTTTATCCTCACTAGTCTCAGCTTCCCCCTCACTTGCGCTCAGAGGTGAGTTTGTACCTTGTTGTCCGTCCTGATGGTGACCTTGAGCTGCGGCAGGACTCTCTCCACCTCCAGGTTCCACTCTGCTGCATCAACCGACGACTCCAGAATCTCGTCCGGTTTGGAGGACGGTTCTGCTTCCTGTCAGAGAACAAAACAAACACCACCACTTGTTGCACAACTCAAGTTCACAGGGAGTCTTTGAATGCATCATATTTCCAGGTGAACTCACCGTGTGAGTGGTTCGTAACTTCAGGGCCTCCAGGTCCATGACGTTCTCCTCCTCATCATCAGGCTCCTCCTGAGATTAAACACATGTTAATGACCTTCACTCAGCAGCTTTCACAACGACGTTCCAACAAGCTTCAAACAAAACACAGGCAGCGAATACGTTATCACATTTATTATCTTTATATTAGAGCCGTCAATCCATTCAAATATTTAATCGGTATTAATCATACATTTTTTTATCTGTTCAAAATGTTCCTTAAAGGGAGATTAGTCAAGTATTTAATCCTCTTATCGACATGGGAGTGGTCAAATATGCTGCTTTATGCAAATGTATGTATATATTTATTATTGGAAATCAATTAACAACACAAAACAATGACAGATATTGTCCAGAAACCCTCACAGGTACTAATGTATAATGCATATGTATATGTAGTATATGTACTTACCTATGTATAATACAATATATAAATATAACAAATAAATAAATATAATAAATTAATGAATAAATATAAAAAATGGAAAATCAAAACTACATATAAAAAATAAGAATGGAAAATAAAAAATAGACAAATAAATGTAAAAAAAAAAAAAAAATGAAAATGGAATTGATAAAAAAATAAATAAAGAGATAGATAAATAAATAAATATAAAAAATGGAAATCAACAACAAACAACACAAAACAATGACAGATATTGACCAGAAACCCTCACAGGTACTGCATTTAGCATAAAACAATATGCTCAAATCATGTTATCAAATCAAAAGTTATGACTTTATTCTCGTAATATTAAAAGTAAAGTTATGTCTGTGAAGTCTGTAAGGTGACTTTATGAGAAAAAAAGTCGTAATTTACGAGAATAAAGTCGGAATATTAAGAGAATAAATAACACGTAAAATTACTACATTATATTCTGACTCTATTCTCTAAATCTCAGATTTATTTTTTCCTTAAAGTGTCCCTAATACTCCGTTGTACCGTCGTACCATAGACCTACAACAATGATGAATAAAAATGAAAATGTAAACAAAAAACAGTTTCAGTTCATTTCCACTGATTGTTTTATAAATCCACAGGGAGCCACCGGAGAGGAGCTAAAGAGCCACATGTGGCTCCGGAGCCGCAGGTCGCTGACCCCTGCTGTACCAGGAAAAGATTCATCACTTGACATGACGGTCTGAGTCTCACTGCACCCTAAAATATGCAGGATGTGCACCAAACTGGCAACCACTTGTTGTGAAGTGAATGCAATGGAACGGAGAAGGGAGACATCTAGTGGCTGAATGTTATGGATGTTATGGATGTTATGGATGTTATAGATGTCATCGATGTTATCAATAGCACCTTTAATAATAAAACAGGCAAAATAACTTTGGATTTAAACAGGTAAAAGTTTGTAAGTAACAAACAAATATTAAGGATGAAGAGTACCACGTATACAGATAAATAAAGCTGGGACACCTACCATCATCTCCTCCTCTACTTTGCTGAGTGTGAGCTCTGCGTCGTCCTCCATCACAGACTCTTCTTCTGGGGTTTCTGTCGGGTAGTTTGGTCTGGAGGGAAGAAAAAGGACAGGAAGTCAAAAGACTACGGTTGTCAATCGATTAAAATAGTTAATCGTGATTAATCACAATTAATCACAATATAAAACAATATGCTCACATCATAACATGTCAAACTGCAGCCCAACAGGCAACAACAGCTGTCAGTGTGTCAGTGTGCTGACTTGACTCGGACTTGCCCCAAACTGTAAACAATAGTAGTAAAGTAGGAAAGAATAAAACCAAACGAGAGCTGAAGAGAAAGACAGGAAAGATGTGAGTTGTTGTAGAGAGGTGAGTAGAGGAGAGATGTTGGAGTACCTCCTGAAGGAGAACCCCCTCCTCCTCAGAGCCTCTTCAGCCAGTCGGTCCAACACCAAGCAGACGTATTCGCCTGAACCGGACTTCAGTTTGGAGGGCGGGAAGTCCACCTTAACACCCTGACAGAGAAGACACAAAGATGATGAGTCAAACGAGTCGCCGACACTCTGGCATCTCTGAGTTCTGACTCTATAACAGCAGCCGAACGATGAGGAGGAGTCGAGCCGAGTTTGAGGTCAGCATCAAAAGCCCTCTGGAATATTTCATCCATCGTTACATATTTCATTCATCTGTTTTATTCACCGTTCATCTGTCAAGCTGCAGAGCGTCTGCAAGTATCATCAAGGATAAATGGGAGACTTTTGAACTTCTTAAGACCTTTTTATTCTGAGTTGCAAGAAGCAGACACTCACAATCATGCAAGAGAAAACCAACTGTTAGCTGTCAGAAGGTCTGTGTGACTGCGTTGGTATTTGTTTTTTTGGAATATGAGGTCACTAAATGTACACGGTTGTCTGCCTATGAAGACTTTTGAAAACACTTTCATGCCAGTCAGGATGACAGTAAAACTACACACCACCTATCACAAGAGAAGTCGTCTGATTTGTTCCTGAAATCACAACATTTGTACTATTAGTGATGCACCGATACCGATACCAGCATCGGGTCTGAAGAAATGCAAAAGTAGATAAATAAATAAAAAGAAATGCAAAAATAAATACAGACGTTTACAAATGTATAAAAATAAATACATGAATAAATAAAAGAGAAATGACACAGAAGAGTAAATGAATAAGGGAATTAATACACAGATAAATAAATAAAGAAGCAAATTAAAACATAAATATCAATTTTTATCATCATTTTATGAATTAATTAATGACTACATTTATTTTTTTTACATTATTTTTGCTACATTTTACAAAAAAAATAAATAACCATGATGGAATGACATGGGTGGTGAGAAGATGGGAGTGATAATGATGATCCATTCAACTCTATACATTGTGCACTTGTAGGAAAAGTCTAACAAAATACAACTGCTTTGTGAACTGAATCAGGGTTCGTGGAAATCCTCCATCAATAATAGTAAGTCTGGGGCGCACTAAGGACAGTCCGCCCCAGTGACACAGGAAGCACCTTCACCCCGAGCCTTTCCAAGCCGACCTAGAGCCGGTGGCGGCGCATCGCCACGTATGCGAGACTCCCCAGCCTGCCGTGTGTCGCTCACACCCTCCAGCTGGCTGTTAACGAGGGTCTTCTGGCTCAGAGAAGTACTCGTATCGGTACTCGGTATCGGAGAGTACCCAAATGGAAGTACTTGTACTCGGTCTGAAACAAAGTGGTATCTGTGCATCCCTAGTTTGTACCACCTCCAACTCTCCAACAACGAGATCTTAACGGAGTCACAACACAGATCTGAACGCCACTTACAAATGCCCTGAGCTCCGCCAGGATGTTGGACACGGTGGCGTTGGGTTCGTCGTACTCCTGAGGCTCGGTAAACGGCCTCCCCGCCTCGTTGATGAGCCACGCCGCGATGATGGTGAACATGTAGAACTGCTCGCCCGGGTTGAGCGCCAGATATGGACTTGAGACAAAGTAATGTCTGATGGGGGGGAAACAGAGAGGAGATCAGAAGGAGGAGACTCCTCCTGTGAGGTATGGAGGACGGAACCTTATTATAATTATTATCAGATGACTGATGGTCTATATATTGCACCAGTTCAACTCAAAGGAACACTATTGTTGAGATAAGTTTTTCTCTACGTTCATACCGACAGTACCGTATTTCAGATTTGATATTGTATATACATAGCTATATCTATCTATCTACCTACCTGTCTGTCTACCTGTCTATCTATCTACCTGTCTATCTATCTACCTGTCTGTCTGTCTACCTGTCTATCTATCTACCTGTCTATCTATCTACCTGTCTGTCTGTCTACCTACCTGTCTCTCTATCTACCTGTCTACCTACCTGTCTATCTATCCATCTATCACCACAGTTGTAACTGGGACATTGTGGCAGTCATGTTACCTCATTAGGTAACATCTGCTAGTGATCATTTCTGGTGAAATAACAGTGAAATTAAACATTTAAACAGGTTGAACTAGTTGGGAACATTTGGATCAGACGTTACTAAACAAAGCTTTAGCTTTAACTCGTCATTTCCATCCAGGTGTTACTGTGACGTTATTCCTCACCTGGACAAATTTTTCATGTTGTGTTTAGTCAGAACTTCCTCCTCATAGTTCAGCACCTTCAACTTCTCCAGCAAACCCTCCATCACTACGAACACGTGGTGAGCTGCTCCGGGACCGCGCTCCTCTTCATCTCCTCTTCCTCTGCCCTCATCCGCCATCATCTCTTTATTCCACCAGCTGACACTCAGACTACCAACACAAATAACACCAGATCACTCACACTACTAACACAAATAACACCAGAACACTCACACTACCAACACAAATAACACCAGATCACTCAGACTACTAACCTTTAAACACCAGATCACTCACACTACTAACACAAATAACACCAGATCACTCAGACTACTAACCTTTAAACACCAGATCACTCACACTACTAACACAAATAACACCAGATCACTCACACTACTAACCTTTAAACACCAGATCACTCACACTACTAACCTTTAAACACCAGATCACTCACACTACTAACACAAATAACACCAGATCACTCACACTACTAACCTTTAAACACCAGATCACTCACACTACTAACACAAATAACACCAGATCACTCACACTACTAACCTTTAAACACCAGATCACTCACACTACTAACACAAATAACACCAGATCACTCACACTACTAACCTTTAAACACCAGATCACTCAGACTACTAACCTTTAAACACCAGAACACTCACACTACTAACCTTTAAACACCAGAACACTCAGACTACTAACCTTTAAACACCAGATCACTCACACTACTAACCTTTAAACACCAGAACACTCAGACTACTAACCTTTAAACACCAGATCAGATCAGGTCTTTGGACTCAGTTGAGTCCAGTAGCATGTAGCTAGCTAGCCCGCTAGCTGTGGGTCTGGATTGTTTGTCTCTCTGTTGTCAGGCAACCGAGAGCAGCAAGGAAAGGAGGCTGGTTCACGGGCGGATATTAGGGTGAGGAGTGGTGGGTTGTCACGCATGCGCAGTGTAACTGAAGCTGCGTTTTGATTGGCTCAATTTCGGCGACGGCAGACCAGATTTTACTGCGCATGTGTGGTACCCCGAAAGCTATGACGTATTGATGACGCGTGGCCTAGCCTCCTTCTATAGGCCGTGCCGAGAGCTAAAGCTAGCTGACTAGGTAGCTAGCGTTAGCTGGCTAGTGAGGCTATGTTACTAACGTCAACGGCGGTTCATCCATTTAAATGATCTCACAGGTCAGACACGGAACATGCGACAACACAGCAGCACTCAACTCATCCAACGTGACTAGCTGCTAACAGAGTTAACAATGTGCTAGCACTGTGCTAGCGCTGTGCTAGCACTGTGCTGTGCTAGCACTGTGCTGTGCTAGCACTGTAAGTCGATAGTTTCCGGTTTGACTCCGGAATAAAACGTTTTCCGGTGGTTGTCAAACTTTCAAAATAAAAGCTCGTCGACGATATAACATTTTTAAAAAGGGTGAAAGATGATAAATAGGGACATTATTCTATATGTAAGCATCTATAGCTGTTTAAAACCCCATCCAAAGAAGATGTTCATTAATCAGCCTAATCAGTGTCAGAGGGCAGAACAACACAATAATCAATATATTTATCAATCAATTAACTGTTGTGATGAAGACAAACTAAGATATATAAGAACAGTTTTAAGGTATTTGCACTCAATTATTTCCATTGTATGCTATTTTATACTTGAGTTCCACCACATTAAAGAAGGATATATTAACAACAGATACTTGTTAGATTTGACCTGAAACATCATTCATGATCACAGATTGACTGAATGTGAAGTGGTTGAAATTAGCTACCACTCAAACAGCTTACAACTTTAAATCCTGCTCACATGTTAAAATAACCAAATAATACAATACAAAAGAATCTAACCCTGATGACTACTTTTACTTTCATACTTTGGTCCATTTAGATGATATTGATTATGTCCTTTTACTTGTAATAGAGGATTAGTTAATTAATTATATCAATATAATTCAATGTGTATTTTTTTAACATGTTTTTTTTTGTATTTTCTATTCATTTTTCTTTATCATTTCAATCATCTTATATTTTAATATTTTTATTTACTCATTGTTAAAATAATAATAATAATAATAATTAAGCAGTTAAAGTACATTTGATAGAAGGATAAGTTATTTATCAGTAATATATAATTACCACATTTTTTTCTATAATTATAATTTCTTATGTTATTTTTTTTTTTCTGGTTTCAATATTTGTTTTTAAAACAAAAAAAGAAATGTTGATACATGTTGGAACTGAATTGTAAAATAAGCCTTTCACTAATAAAAATAAATCTTAATCTCAATAAAGTATCTTTAAATGTCATCACTACTTCTACAGATTCTACTTCTACTTCTAACTAGATTCTGTGTATGTGCACCAGATATGTGTGTTTATTAAAAAATGTATTCAATATATAGTTGTTTTTTTTACATGTTTTAATGTTTTTTTTGTTCTCTATTCATTTTTTCTTCATTTCAATCATTACTTTGAATGTATCTTGTATTTTAATATTGTATTGTACTCATTGTTATATTATTATTATTATTTAGTTAAAGTATAGTTGATACAAGGATAGGTTCATTATCAATAATATATCATTACCACTTTATTTTTTCGATAATTAACCAAAAAAATAAAATAAAATAAAATAAAATATAAGAAATTCAGTCTTATGTTATATTATTTTATTTTATTTTTCTGGTTTCATTATTTGTTTTAAATGGAATTGAATTGTAAAATAAGCCTTTTACTAATAAAATAATTCTTTATAATAATAAATCCAGAGTGGTGTGTTGAAGACGATGAGAGCTGATCACTCTGAGATTATCTCTCCTTTTTACTGTTAGTCGTGATAAATAAATGCTCATGTATCCGTCACTCATACATTATATATGTTCAACCTCAACACAACCTTGTAGCCTTATCTAGTGAAGCCTGATATACGCAGTCAGTCATACACAGTGTGTGTTTGTGAGTGTGAATAATTCATACCCCCCCCATGGTGCAGGGGGGGGGTTTGTTTAATCTGCATGCTGCACCCTGTCTGTCTGTCTGTGTGTCTGTCTGTCTGTCTGTCTGTCTGTCTGTCTGTCTATCTGTCTGTCTGTCTGTCTGTGTGTCTGTCTGTCTGTCTGTCTGTGTGTCTGTCTGTCTGTCTGTCTGCCTGTCTGTGTGTCTGTCTGTGTGTCTGTCTGTCTGTCTGTCTGTCTATCTGCCTGTCTGTCTGTCTGTCTGTCTGTGTGTCTGTCTGTCTGTCTGCCTGTCTGTCTGTCTGTCTGTCTGTGTGTCTGTCTGTCTGTCTGCCTGTCTGTCTTTCTGTCTGTCTGTGAGCACACAGGTGGAGCTCCCTGGTGACTGTGTTTGATTGACAGGCCTGCTGAGTGCCTGTTGCAACACTGATGACGCTCAGAGAGCAGCATCCCTGCCTCATCAGCATCCACCAACATCCACCAGCATTCTCACCAATATTCATCAGCATCCACCAACATCCCCGCTTCATCAGCATCCACAGGCATCCACCAACATCCTCACCAATATCCACCAGCATCAACCAACTTCCACCAGCATCCCCGCTTCACCAGCATCCACCAACATCCTCACCAATATCCACCAGCATCAACCAACTTCCACCAGCATCCCTGCTCCACCAACATCCACCAACATCCCCGCTTCATCAGCATCCACCAGCATCCACCAACATCCCCGCTTCACCAACATCCACCAACATCCCCACCAACATCCACCAACATCCCCGCTTCATCAGCATCCACCAGCATCCACCAACATCCCCGCTTCACCAACATCCACCAACATCCTCACCAATATCCACCAACATCCCCGCTCCACCAACATCCACCAACATCCCCGCTTCATCAGCATCCACCAGCATCCACCAACATCCCCGCTTCACCAACATCCACCAACATCCTCACCAATATCCACCAACATCCCCGCTTCATCAGCATCCACCAACATCCCCGCTTCACCAACATCCACCAACATCCTCACCAATATCCATCAACATCCACCAACATCCCTGCTTCACCAGCATTCACCAACATCCCTGCTTCACCAGCATCCACCAACATCCCCGCTTCACCAGCATCCACCAACATCCCTGCTTCACCAGCATCCACCAACATCCCCGCTTCACCAGCATCCACCAACATCCCCGCTTCACCAACATCCACCAACATCCCCGCTCCACCAACATCCACCAACATCCTCACCAATATCCACCAACATCCCCGCTTCATCAGCATCCACCAACATCCTCATCAATATCCACCGGCATCCACCAACTTCCCCCAGTATCCCCGCTTCACCAGCATCCACCAACATCCCCGCTTCACCAACATCCCTGCTTCACCAACATCCACCAACATCCCTGCTTCACCAACATCCCTGCTTCACCAACATCCACCAACATCCACCTACATCCCTGCTTCACCAACATCCCTGCTTCACCAGCATCCACCAGCATCCCTGCTTCACCAACATCCTGCAACTACCTTTTGTAGTTGCCGTGTGTCAGTTTGAAACTGTTTTGGTAGTCACTTTAAGTTGTTTTGGCCCATTTTGTAGTTGCTTTTAGTCTCTTTGTGGTTGTTTTGCCCACAAAGAGTCTCAAAGCAGTAGGATTTATCGGTGAGAAGTGACTGTGATGATGGTAGTTTATCCACCTACAGTACGACGGATTAGTCAGCTGAAGACAGTAGTTGGCCTGTGAGCGAGAGCTGTTGATGAATCTCCTCCACACGCCTACAGATGAAACCCAGACCTCAGCGAGTCTTTACTCAACCTGAGGAGAAAGGAGACCTGGCTTCTTCTCTGTGATCACAGGCTCGCAGCATCCAGACAGCGTGTCAGCCCGAGGCCCGGCCTCCTCCTCTCAGCTCGCCGGTGTTGGATGGAGAGGTAATTGGGAGGAGAGGCAGAGGTGGATCCACGGCTTAACCTGAGCGAGGCGGTAATGAGTGCCGGCTGCCGGGAGGCCGTCGCCTGAGGGGCCAGCAGGAAGCTCATCAGCCTGCTGGGCGTCATTCAGAAAGGCTATTTATGCCTTTTTTGCTCCAAAATAAGTGCTATCTGAGAGCCGTTATATGACTGGATACCTCCTAAAAGGGGTGGTAGGTGACGTTTTGACTGCTCTGCAGCATTAAATGACCATGTGGGGGTTGATGTGGTTTTAATGAGGACGATATATCTGGCCTTCATGTTTGACAACACATAGAGAGGTGAAGTCCCGCCCCTTCCTGTGGACCACCATGGGACCTCATTTAAAAAAAAATATGACCGGTAGTCAACGGAGAGAGACAGATCTTTTTTTGACCCTGTTTGAATATCGACATGAATCACAAAGACCATGTTTGTCAATTTAAAAGATAATTTATCAAATTCAGAAAGTCTCTAAAACTGTTGAAGTATCAGACGTGAAAATACGTCATTAGAAAGACGACACGCCCAAAAGTGTGTTAGTGACGTCAACATGACGATGTCTTAATGGTCTTATGTCGCCATCTTGGATTTTCAATAATATTTACAATAAGAAGAAGAAGAAGAAGAAGAAGAAGAAGAAGTGTTCCCACTCGGAGGGAGAAGATGAAGATGTGTTAATGGAGCCGTGGATCAGCAGACGGCGTTCCTCTTCTCTGCACTGGAATCACCCGAGGCCGTTTCTCTCCGACAGATTGCTTGAAGAGCTCAATTGTGCTCAGCTAATGCATAACAAACAGATGGAGCTGAATGCAATCACTCCAGAGTGGCGTCTCTATCTCTTCCTCGCTGCCTCTCTCGCTGAAATAAATCAAAATGATGGTTCCTGGCGTCAGCGGTGCTATGCAGGAGGAGAAACACTGCGGAGCGACACAGTTATCATTCGGCTCAGAATCACAGATCTGCCTGAACGAGGAGAAATTAATTAACGTCACTTTGCTCCACTTCTCTGAGGCTTTGATGGGTACAGTTGCCGTGACAACCTGGTAACGGTGAAGCACAGGTGCCCGCGGGCTGTGACCGATATATATTTATGACGGGAGGTGCAGACGGCGGCGGTGTCATCTTTCTAAGTTTGTCAAGGTTATAAAAAGCAGCAATGCTGAAATTAGACGGAACAGCTGACAACCAGCAGAGTGCCGATCACAGATCCAGATCCATGATCACAGTTTCAGATCCATGATCACAGATCCAGATCCACGATCACAGATCCAGATCCGTGATCACAGATTCAGATCCACGATCATAGATCCAGATCCGTGATCACAGATCCAGATCCGTGATCACGGATCTGGATCTGTGCTCTGCTGCTTCCTCTGTGCAGACGGGCATCTCACAGTCCATGTTAGCTGTTCATCCTCAGTTCACTCAGTAATCACGTCTCTTATTCCAGCGCCCTGCAGCAGGAAGTGGACGTACTCACTGTGATGTCACCCACTGGTTTGTGGACGGCTGTTTTGAAGCCTCGAGTTCGGCATTTTTGGTCGTCACCATCTTTGTTGTTGGCCGTCGCCATCTTGGTTTTTGGCCGTCGCCATCTTGGTTTGTAGTCGTCACCATCTTGGTTGTTGGCCGTCGCCATCTTGGTTTTTAGTCGTCGCCATCTTGGTTTTTGGTCGTCGCCATCTTGGTTTTTGGCCGTCGCCATCTTGGTTTTTGGCCGTCGCCATCTTGGTTTGTAGTCGTCACCATCTTGGTTGTTGGCCGTCGCCATCTTGGTTTTTGGCGTCGCCATCTTGGTTTGTAGTCGTCACCATCTTGGTTGTTGGCCGTCGCCATCTTGGTTTTTGGCGTCGCCATCTTGGTTTGTAGTCGTCACCATCTTGGTTTTTGGCCGTCACCATCTTGGTTGTTGGCCGTCGCCATCTTGGTTTTTGGCTGTCGCCATCTTGGTTTTGGCCGTCGCCATCTTGGTTTTTGGTCGTCGCCATCTTGGTTTTTAGTCGTCGCTACTTGTTTTTTTTTTAATCAGAAGTGACGCGAGAGGGTGGAGCTAAGTATCGGCCGATGAAGCTCTGGATCCATTTTACATACAGTGTGAACGATCTGACTCTCAGACGATTGGATCTGCAGCTTCAACAGCCCGATTTCCAACATGGCTGCTGTCATAAGATCCGTTATAAACTGTCGTGAGCTTGTTTTAATACCGAACACAGAAACATGTTTGAGGTAAACACGTATCTAATCTTAGCAAACAGCTAATCAGACGCAGAGTATTTCCTGTGTTCATGTCATTAACTGAATGATGTCGGTGTCCTTTCAGAGTGAAGCTCTGTATCAGCAGACACGTCTGTTTGTACTCAGATTGCAGATAATTTGATTGTATGTCTGATAGTTCGGTCTCCCTCATCTTTAAGGGTTTATGTTGCAGCTGGTCGGTTTGATTGGACTCTTTGAGGAAACGAGGGCCCCCCCGCTGTTGGTTTTAGGGCCAATAAATTGACACTTGACTAACTGCTGCTGAGATCTCCGGCCACACAGAAGACGAGTCGCACCGTAAATTCCCGCCGGACCGAAGCGGAATGATTGGCATTTCATTTAGACGCCGACGCCGGCGGAGGAGTGAATCTGCGGGTCTCTGCTGACTCAGTTGAGCGATCGTGTTTTGCTCGAGCCGACATCAAGTTAGTGATTTAATTTGAGCCGCAGATGAATGAGATCAGTGGAAGATAGCGATGGAGAGGAGAGGTGATCTGAGCCTCTCTGTCGCTGCTGTGAGTTTGAGATGTTAGTGATAAGACCAGACATCTGATCAAAGGGTCAGACCTGATGGAGATAATTATAATTACAGTTATATAAATGGTAATACTGCAGAGTCCCACTGTAGGCTACTGCAGTTATATTTCACTAATAAAGTCAGATAAAGATGATTTGATTATGTGTGACTAACGATACTTTCAACAACATTGACTTTAGTCTTCTTTTGTGGTCTTCTTCTTTTACCTGTTACAGCGAAGTGTACACTGAACAGGTGTACATTACATCAATGTTCAAATTAACGAGCTCACAGTCGGTGAGGTACAGGTAGGGGTGCAGGTGCAGGTACAGGTGCTGGTACATGTACATGTATAGTTTCAGGTACAGGTACGGGTACGGGTGCAGGTGCAGATACAGACGCAGGTACAGGTGCTGGTACATGTACATGTATAGTTTCAGGTACAGGTACGGGTACGGGTGCAGGTGCAGATACAGACGCAGGTACAGGTGTAGAGTCAGATACAGGTGCAGGTGCAGGTGCAGGTGCAGGTGCAGGTGCAGGTGCAGGTGCAGATACAGGTACCAGGTACAGGTGCACGTACATGTACATGTATAGAGTCAGATGCAGGTGCAGGTGCAGGTGCAGGTGCAGGTGCAGATACAGGTACCAGGTACAGGTGCACGTACATGTACATGTATAGAGTCAGATGCAGGTGCAGGTGCAGGTGCAGGTGCAGGTGCAGGTGCAGGTGCAGGTGCAGATACAGGTACCAGGTACAGGTGCAGGTACATGTACATGTACAGGTATTGGAACAGTGAATAAAGGCATCAACCAATCACATTGTGCGTAACGGGTTGAGTTGCCCATATACAGTATTTATGAACACGGAGGCTCCGTAGTCCGAACCGAGAGGGCAAACTTTATTACTCCTTTCAACGTTGACAAAAGAAGCGATGACCAGAGTCACTCCTTCTGATCTTAGACATGTTAATCGCAGGCGAGTATTTTGGTCGTTTAACCAGTGAAAGTGGAGATGATTTGCAGCAGTTCTCTGAGGTTGAACTTAAAAACTCAGATTTAGAGCAGATCCTCTCATCACAAAGATAGAAATGAACTGATTTTGGTCTAAAATGTTGTCGTCATAAATGCTCAAAAATGTCTCCTGTGAATATTGTAGTCTAGTTCCATTTTTTCACGATGGATGTAATAAATAAACGCTCATATGAACCATTTTAGTCTTAATAATAATAATAATAATAATAAAAACACCAACAACTGCAGTCAAGTGTTTTTATCCAGCAGACCGGTTTCATTCAGGTTTCATGAGAACTTTATTTATACAAAAACAAAATGATTAATGATTCAGGTGCTGCTTATACAGTACAGACCAAAAACAACAACAACACAGGTCCTCAATCAGACGTGTTTCATTGTAAAGCATCAACAAAACACAATATGGAAACTGAGCTGTAATCAAAGATGAAAAAAAAAAATATATATATATATATGCGAGAGATGAAACCTTGTTAAAAATCAAACCAAATACTATCAATCTATTGCATTAAAAACACCATCAACACCGTGTCACTCAGCAGGAACATCAATACAGAAGGTTGAAGCTATACAGGAAGTGTATTTTTCAGAATAAGACACGTTAATATATAATGACAGCACTATGTCAGCTCAGCTTCATCAGAAAATATCCTGAAATCATCCTGATGAAAGCTGTAACCTCACTAATCACTCTGAACCTTCTAAACAAACTGTGAATATCAAGCAGCAAAACTGGACAAAAAAAATATTAAACATTCATTCGCCAAAATTCAGCAATGCTCAAAAAGCTTTGAAGCCACGAAAAAACCTCGTCTCAGAGCGCCATAAACCCGCCACATTCACTTTCAGAGGAGTAATTAACATCTAAAATACAAACATACACTCGTTATAAGCTTCGCTAGTTATAAGGGACTCTGTTGCTGTAACGTTCATGCAAAGTATTTGTTAGTTTTATCACCTGCAGCTCAAACTTAAAGCTGCACTCCTTCCTCCGAGATTTACTCAAACCAACAAAACTTTATTTAAATTCTAGAGGAGATCCAACAAACATACCAAATCTGTCAGGATGAATATTTCCATCAAAGGAAACTATACAATATACGTGACATTAAAGGTTTGTCAACTCTTCCGAAAAACTAGTATACTTCGTTTATTTTATCAAGTAAACTTGAAGTAAAGTTCGAGCATATTTCCTAAGAATACTTTATGTAGTAAGTATACTAATATCAATGTACTAGTAGTATACTTGTAAGTGTACTACTTGGGACTAAGTTGGCCCACTTTTTTATAGTGTACACTTTTAAGTATACTTTAAGTGTGAAGAGTAGTAATCTTTGAGTTCACAACTAGTTTACGTCCAAGTTGTATTTTGTACTGCAACTATACTATGAAGTGAACTTATAGGTATACTGTCAGTTTACTGTTTATATACTCCTAGCCCACTTTTTAAGTATACTCTCAGTAAACTACTAGTTTGTTAGTTTTTACTGCAACTATACTTGTAAGTTGTCTTTAACTTATAGTACTTAGCCAATGATTTATGTATTACATAAAGAGACTTTTGCTATTTGACTTGATATTTTGTGATGAGATTAGAATAAATAAATACAAATAATTTTTTCTCGCATGCCTCCACAGTGAACGGAGAACGCAAAAACGTAGACAATTCTTCATGAATTGAAGTAAATTAATATCAAAACATACGTTTACAAACTCTCATACACTCAAATAGATTACTTTATCAAAAAGTAAGCATAAACCAAGGATACTTAGACTTCTATGTATACTCTATGTTTACTTAAACTTTTCTTTATACTTGTCAGTATTAGCCAAGTATACTTAAACTTTTCTTTATACTTGTCAGTATAAGCTAAAGTATACTTACACTTTTCTGTAGACTTGTCAGTATAAGTCAAGTATACTTAAGACAAGTATACTTAGACTTTTCTGTATACTTGTCAGTATAAGTCAAGTATACTTAGACTTTTCTGTATACTCTATGTTTACTTAAACTTTTCTTTATACTTGTCAGTATTAGCCAAGTATACTTAAACTTTTCTTTATACTTGTCAGTATAAGCTAAAGTATACTTACACTTTTCTGTAGACTTGTCAGTATAAGTCAAGTATACTTAGACTTTTCTGTATACTTGTCAGTATAAGACAAGTATACTTAGACTTTTCTGTATATTTGTCAGTATAAGACAAATATACTTAAGACAAGTATACTTAGACTTTTCTGTATACTTGTCAGTATAAGTCAAGTATACTTAGACTTTTCTGTATATTTGTCAGTATAAGCCAAGTATATGTAAGCCAAGTATACTTAGACTTTTCTGTATACTTGTCAGTATAAGACAAGTATACTTAGACTTTTCTGCATACTTTTCAGTATGAGATGATGTATACTTTTTTTAAGTGTATCTCTGATAAGTACATAAAAGGTAAACTGAAAGTATACTCTCTTATTTTAAGTTTAAAAGAGGTATACTAATAGCACACTTGATTAAAACTTCTTTATGGGAAGGCTCTTCAGGTTGTTGTAAGTCGACTAATAAGTCGTCTGTTTCTTCAACGTCGAAATCGTGAAAAATGGGAGTTGGTTGGACGGATACGACACAAAGAAAACAAAGCCTTCCTAACCAGATAACCATATATATTGTAAATTTAATGCTAATTTGATAACTGATAACTAATATTTTACCCATCAATGACCAACTGAACTTTTTTGAAACTTGATTTCTGGGTAAAGAAGTCCCCAAAGCTCTCCCTAGTGCAGCTTTAATATCTATCCAAGCAATCGCTGACGCTGCTTTTAAGCACCTCAAAATTAACTTCATCTCCTTCCTACTAGTGACGCACCGATACCACTTTTTTCAGACCGAGTACAAGTATTTACATTTGGGGACTCGCCGATACCGAGTACCGATACGAGTACTTCTCTGTGTCTAAAGACCCTCGTTAACAGCCAGCTGGAGGGTGTGAGCGACACACGGCAGGCTGGGGAGTCCCGCATACGAGGTGGTGCGCCGCCACCGGCTCTAGGTCGGCTTGGAAAGGCTCGGGGTGAAGGTGCTTCCCGGGGCCGTGGACAAAGCGTCACAGGGGCGAACTGTCCTTAGTGCGCCCCGGTGACACTTTAAAAGCGCCAGGGGTCTGCGGCGATGTCGGCAACCCACCCGACCTGTCTTGAAACACAGACCAAGGAGTATAACGAACGTGTGAGTCAGAGGGTGCAAGCAAAACCCTGTGGCGCAATGAAAGTGAGGGCCGGCGCGCACCGGCTGAGGTGGGATCCCGGGCGCACCACCGGCCCGTCTCGCCCGCACCATTGGGGAGGTGGAGCGTGAACGTGTGCAATAAGACCCAAAAGATGCTGACTAGAGGTTAACGTCACGCTGCCGTAAAGTGGTATCGGTGCCGTTGTATCGGCGCCGTTTTGCGAGTAAGAGTACATGAGCACAGTATCGGAACCGATACCCGGTACTGGTATCGGTATCGGTGCATCCCTACTTCCTACTATCTGTTGCGTACAGAAACCAGTCTGCCGTTGAATCCATGTTATTTAGTTTCCTCAGCAGGCGTCTCAGAGACCAGCTGAAAACCTGCACCAACCAAATTTCCACCTCCCCAGTTTTGGCAGTTATGTACAACATTATATGAACGTCCAGATGAAAGATCAATACGCAGATCAACATTCGTCATCCTTTATCAACCGTTTCTTTTTTTCCTTCCAGCCATCTGATTGCAAACCTTTGCACACTGGGGCGCTGGTTACCAATCGCAGCACAAACCTGGTGACAATCTCACATCTCGGGAAATTTGGACTCGCAAAATTTTTAAGCCTGATTTTTTTCATTCACAGTGAAATAAAGATCCTCACGTTCACGTTTAGTTGTTTGAATCATATAATTGTTGAAAAATGACATCTGACAGTAACTTGACTTGAATCAACTCCCTGAACTAGATTTAATAAATAACCAGTTCGTATTCGGATGAGTTTTTGGTGTCTCTACCGATAGATCTTCTAACAAATAAAAATGTCCATCATCGATGTCGACCAATCGCAGACCTTCTCTCTAAATCCTCAGCATCACAAGCTTTTCTCCAGCGTCCCGCCTCCTCTTTCCTGTCTGATCCGACGTCTGATCTACTTCCTGTAATCCTCTTCTCCTATCCGGGTGGCGCCGGCCTCCTCCACGGGCCCCTCCCTCTTGGTTTCCATGGCGACCTCGGTGTAGGTGACCGGTTTGTCTGCGACCGGGGCCTGGAGCTCTGCGCCGGCCTCGGTCTCGGCCTCGGCCTCAGCCTCGGCGCCCTCCTGGCCCTCGGCGACGGCTCTCTCCTTCTTCAGCTTGATGCGGAAGGTCTCTTTGTTCGGAGCCTTCTTTGCGATGTTCTCCTTCAGCCGCTCGCCGGACTGCTTCAGCCGCTCGCCGGCTTGGTGCATCTTGTCCCTCCGCTCGGGCGGCATGACCTTCTCGCCCAGGTTGTGGAACTTGGTGCCCAGGTTGTCTTTGGTTTTGCTCATGTTCTCCTTGGAGAAGGCGGCCTTCAGGGTCTCTGTGCTCTTCGCGACCGATTTCTTGATGCGGGCGGCTCGCGAGGGGTCGGCCTCCTCCACGCTCAGGTACTCCTCATCGGAGGAGAGGTCGACGGGGACGTCGTAGGAGTCGGGCTCGATCTCCAGTCCGTCCAGGCTGGATCCTTTGGGAGACTTAGTGACGGCGACTGACGGGACCTCGGTCTCACCCTACAGAGAAGAACACAGATCACAACGTCAGGCCAACAGGTCCGGACAGAAACAACCGAGACAGGAAGAAGAATCAGACCATCAGTATGCACCCCATTAACATCTCTGGTTGCATCAGGTTGTCCTGGGCAACGTTCCAAATCAATGGTTAGACATTGACCTCCAATGGTTAAGATTAGACATTGACCTCCAATGGTTAAGGTTAGACATTGATCTCCAATGGTTAAGGTTAGACATTGATCTCCAATGGTTAAGGTTAGACATTGACCTCCAATGGTTAAGATTAGACATTGACCTCCAATGGTTAAGGTTAGACATTGATCTCCAATGGTTAAGATTAGACATTGATCTCCAATGGTTAAGGTTAGACATTGATCTCCAATGGTTAAGGTTAGACACTGACCTCCAATGATTAAGGTTAGACACTGACCTCTAATGGTTAAGGTTAGACACTGACCTCCAATGGTTAAGGTTAGACAATGATCTCCAATGGTTAAGGTTAGACATTGATCTCCAATGGTTAAGGTTAGACATTGATCTCCAATGGTTAAGGTTAGACACTGACCTCCAATGATTAAGGTTAGACACTGACCTCTAATGGTTAAGGTTAGACACTGACCTCCAATGGTTAAGGTTAGACACTGACCTCCAATGATTAAGGTTAGACACTGACCTCTAATGGTTAAGGTTAGACACTGACCTCCAATGGTTAAGGTTAGACATTGATCTCCAATGGTTAAGGTTAGACACTGACCTCCAATGGTTAAGGTTAGACAGTGATCTCCAATGGTTAAGGTTAGACATTGATCTCCAATGGTTAAGGTTAGACACTGACCTCCAATGGTTAAGGTTAGACACTGACCTCCAATAGTTAAGGTTAGACACTGACCAATCTCTGACATTCAAGGCTTCCAGCCTTTGTGCTAAGCTAAACGGCTAAACACGTTCTGGACCTTTCTATGAAACTGATATCGCGGAAAACAGAGAGCTAAATTGAGTTCTGCTGGATTATAATCTTTTCCTCTGATTCTTCTTACTTATCTTTACAGTTTTTTATATCCCACTGATTTGTTAATAAAAACGTCACGCTGCTCTTGTCAACATTCACTTCCACGAGGACCGCTCACTGTGAAACCGATCCCCGTCTTCTCATCCGTCTCGTCTGTCCATTATGGATAAATTGCGGTGCTGCTCATTGACGCGGGTCCAGATAGAAAACACGATATTCCTCTGAGAGACTCTGTCAGACCTGCAGCCTCTGAAAACACTGGCATCTTCACGAGATCAGGTTTTATTCTATTTTTACAGATGAGGAGTAACTGAGACTCAGTCAGACAGGAAGCTGCTGGCAGGGACACAAGATGGCCGCTAATAATGATGACACCATCTGGTTGTAGCGACGCGGAGATGTCAGCCGGTCCGCACTGACGATATCTCAACAACTAATGGCACTGCCCGTTAGCAAATGTTAGCACGCTCACACGCTACACAAAGACGCTGGTCATAGTAACGTCACCTGCTGAACATCAGCATGCTAGCATTGTCAATGTGAGCATGTTAGCATGCTAATGTTAGCATTTGTTCGACTTGGTTAGGTTTAGGCAACAAAATACTTAGTTAGGTTTAGGCAACACAACTTCTTAGTTTAGGAGAAGATGGTGGTTTGGGTTAAAATAACACTGAATCAATGTTGACCTCCTCCCTACGCTGCGTTCACTGCTCTCTGTACTGCTCTGTATTGTTTAAATATTCTCACAGCAAAATGTTATTAACTGTTATTTAGAGTTGTTGTGTTTAAGTTAAATCCGTCACAGCGTGAGATCTGGAGAACTTAAAAGCAATATATATATATTTTAAGTTTAATCATTTAATAAATATCATTAAAACACTGATGACGGGGTAATACTCTGATAAATAATGTGATTAGAATTTCAATTTGTTCCCTCCGTCTCACTTTTTAAATACATGCCGAGCCCTAGTTGAAAAAAAGAAGCAGGATTTTCCTACGTTTCTTGATGTTTCTGAACGTTTCCGGATGGCCGACTCAAACAAAGCGGCTCCACCTGCTGCGCCCGACAGGTGACTTTGGATGTGAAAGCCAATTAATCCTAATTAAACCGCGGCCACCTGCAACGATCACACTCATTAATCAGGGAGGAGTCATCGGAGCGCGTCCAGACACCGTGAATGACACAATAATTACACCGGCAGGGGATGTGGGTCAAGACGAGCATTAATAAAAACCTCAGGTGGTGGAAGAAGAAGAGCACAGAGAGCGTTTTAATTTTACTAACACATTATGTTAACACGCACTAACCAGGGAATCACTCTCACTCACGTTTCCAAAGAATTAATGACTCCTCGCTCCACTAGAGACGGTTCCAACCAAAGAAAGATGTTTAAACTCTGAACACACCAGCAAACCTTTTGAATGTCCTCCGAACGGCTGTGAGTATTTTAACCTCAGAGGTAGAAGAAGTATTCAGATCCTTTACTGCAGTAAAAGTATGTAAGTATTACGGTTCGTGTCCACGGGGGCGTTTTTTATCGCCAGCATTGGGCGCTCAGTGGGCCGCAACTAGACACCTGATTGGACGAACGCTTTCCCTCCGTGGGCTGCTGCTCACAGCTTTGAAACCGGAACCAACATGGCTGCTCGCTTGGAAACTTTCTTCTCTTATTTCACGACAACAGTTCACCGAGATGTGTTTCTGAAAACATTTTATGAGAGAAATAATCCTGCAGTTGATGAATCTGTCTTTAATTTAGATCGACAACGGTTAGTTTAAATGTTTCATGGGAGTTTCCAGAGGCGGGGGGTCGCGCCGGGCGCCCCCTGATTTGCATAACATAGCCTGGACCTCAACTTTATGCAAATGAGGAGCAGCTAATGTAATGCCCGGTCTCTCGAAATGCACCGCCACGCTACCAGAATGCCAGATGAGTGACAACATGTGGGCTAGTTAGCTAGCTAGCTGGTCTGGACTGGACTAACCAGCTACCTAGCTAACAGCAGCCAACGGCTCACGGTTAGCTGCTGTTAGCAGAAGGCTAAATATTAGCATCATTTACTCTCCGTCTCTGAAACGTTTCTCTGATATTGTAGCTCTAGAGCGTCCAATCACAGTTACTCATCTCTCATGTTGTGATATCTGGATTCAGCCAACAACACAGAGGACATTTTAGATGTGGAGCTTTAGCCCACTGCTAGCGTTAGCCTCCAGCTAACACCGTGACCTCATCAAATGTGTTACTTGGTGACATCACCACGTTACGGAAGAACAAAAAAGACACTTTGAGCTTTGTATCAGACTTCTTTTTGGACATTTCTTGGACAATTTTTGGGGATTTTTTTTTTCAACATTTTTCAGAATTTTTGTTCGAACAAAAACCCTCAAACATTCATCACATAACTGGAGGTCAGAGGTCAAGGGACCTCTTTGAAAATGGAAATATTTTGGACAGTTTTTTTTCTTGCCAAAATGTAGCGTAATTGTGGAGCGTTATTTAACCTCCTTCAGGACCAGCTAGTCTGACATGGTTGGTACCGATGGATTCATCAGGTTTTCTAGTTTAATATAATACCAGTATCTTCACTCTAGCTTTAAAATTGAGGCCTCTACAACCTCTGAAAGACAGAATAGATGGATGGAGATAGTTTAGCCGTCTGCTAACCACAGCCGTGAGCCATTGGCTGCTGTTAGCAACGGCTAAACTATTAGCAACATTTCTCTCCATCTCTGAAACGTTTCTCTGATATTGTAGCTCGCTAGCTCGATTCTGGTATTTAAAAAAAAAAAAATGTTTTGAAACATTCCTAAACCGTTCTCCTGCAACCTTTGCAGAACGTGTAGACATGTCGGATGTCTTGAAACCCTCTATTATTTGAGTTTTTAATTGTTTGCGCCTGTGGGAAGTTTAACTCTCAGACTGCATTCGTCATTGCTCAGCTCCTCTCGTTTCCACACAGCAGAAATATCCCAAACTAAAACCCATTAAATGACAATCTGTCCTCTAACGTCCAGCGTTGTGAACAAACAGCCGAGGCAGAGAGGCCCTGGGTGGAAACCAGCGATACATTTATCTTTTTCTTATTACAGCTCCGGCCTTCATTATTCAGCCGCTGGCGACGACCGTCTCTAACAAACCGCCCGTTGCTTCCTGGCCGAAGCATCTATATTAGGAGGTGAACGGAAGCCTCAGAATAACCGACAGCGCATCAGTCACGAGGAAGCTCAACGCCGTGACTGTCTCCTCTGCAGACGGGACGGAGAGGAAGCCCAGAGAGCCGCCCGTCTGGTTGAACTATCTGACCTTAAGATATGTGAAAAGAGTCTGAAAAATGTCCGAAAACAACGTCCAAAAGAAATTTCCGAAGAAATGTCAGAAGAAAAGTCAGATCCTGGTATCATAGTAAACTATAAAACCTGGTGAATCCATCGGTACCAACCAGGTCAGACTAGCAGGTCATGAAGGAGGTTAAATAACGCTCCAAATTTCACGCTAACTTTTGGCGTGGACTGTCATGTCCATTTTCAGAGGGGTCCCTTGACCTCTGACCTCCAGATCAGTGAATGTAAATGGGTTCTATGGGTACCCACGAGTCTCCCCTTTACAGACATGCCCACTTTATGATAATCACATGCAGTTTGAGCATATTGTTTTATGCTAAATGCAGTACCTGTGAGGGTTTCTGGACGATATCTGTCATTGATTTGTGTTGTTCATTGATTTCCATTTTCTATATTTATTTATTTATATATCTATTTATTCCTTTTTTTTATCTATTACATATTTTTTTATATATTTATTTTAGACTCTACATTTATATTTTTCAATATATTTATGTATTTTATTATTTTCTTAATATTTATTATTTATCTATTCATTTTTCCTTTCAATTTTATTTTTCATGTCTATTTATCTATAGTTTTTTTTAATATTTATGTATTTATATATCTCATTATACATTAGTACCTGTGAGGGTTTCTGGACAATATTTGTCATTGTTTTGTGTTGTTAATTGATTTCCATTTTTTATATTTATTTATTTATTTATTTTTTAAAATCTTTTATCTATTCCACTTTTTCTTTTCCATTTTCATTTTTCTTTACATTTATTATCTATTTTGTATTTTCCATTCTTATTTTTTATATTTATTTATTTATCCATTTATACTGTATATTGTATTATACATAAGTAAGTACATATACTACATATACATTAACATATTAACAGATGAATGATTAATTTGTCATTAATCAAGATTAAATATTTTAGTCAATCGTCAATCATCAATAATTCCTGCAAATCCAGCCAAAAGTGATGTTGAAAGATAAAATCAGCAAAGATGGTCGAAGACGGTACAGAAATCAACCACGCTGAACAAATTATTGTTATCATCGTTTAGACATTCATACACAACACACACAGACATTTTCTATCTGTTCTAAATGAACCTTAAAGGGAGATTAGTCAAGTATTTAATCCTTTTATCAACATGGGAGTGGACAAATATGCTGCTTTATGCAAATATATATATATATATTTATTATTGTAAATCAATTAACAACACAAAACAATGACAGATATTGTCCAGAAACCCTCACAGGTATTTATATATAATTTATATGTAGTATATGTACTTACTTATGTATAATACAAAATATAAATAGATAAATAAATAAATAAATAAAAAAAAAATAAGTAAATAGATAAATAAATAAATAAATAAATATAAAAAATACAAATTGAAAGGAAAAATGTATAAATAAATAAATAGAAAAAATAGAAAATCAGAAATACGTATAAAAAATAAAATAATGAAAATTAAAAAAATAGATAAATAAATGGAAAAAAAATGAAAAAGGAATAGATACAATTAATAAAAGAAATATAGATAGATAAATAAATATAAAAAATGGAAATCAATTAACAACACAGATTAATGACAGATATTGATCCAGAAACCCTCACAGGTACTGCATTTAGCATAAAACAATATGCTCCAATCATAACATGGCAAACTGCAGCCCAACGGGCAACAACAGCTGTCAGTGTGTCAGTGTGCTGACTTGACTATGACTTGCCCCAAACTGCATGTGATGATCATAAAGTGGGCATGTGCCTCTGTTTCTGTCTCTCTTTCTCTATATATATCTATATCTATATCCATATCTATATCTATAGATATATAGATATAGATATCTATATATTGACCCTAGTGCTAAGCTGCCGTGTCAGACCCTCCTGACTCTGGTTGACAGCAGTTTACAGCGTGTCCCTGCTGGCAGTGAGGCTGAACGCTGCGGTCCCAGAATAGGTCTCTCTGTCACGGATCCACAGCAGCTGTTAGCAGCACATAGCGGCCCGGTTACTATTCTGAAGTGTGGACGGTAACGAGCTTCTCCCCAGGTTGACAAATACCAAAGTTACCCTTCAATGGATTATCTGCACTGTTTGAGTGAAAAGCTCGTCAAAATTAACCAAATAACATGAAAACCATCGTCTTAATTTAATCTATAAATGTGCCATAACTTTTCACTAATTGTGAAAACTTAAAGGTGCTATTTGGTAGATTAGAATGAGTTTTTATCCCGTTTAAATCCTGGAAAAAATACATTAAAAACCTTAGTAAATTAATTATATTATATTATATTATAAATATATAGATGTAAATTTACACCCGCAACTTGGTAAAAATCTTATAGGAATAAATGCAGCAACAAATTGGTCAAAACTTATAAAGTAATTTAAATTCCAGTAAATAATGCATAAAGTATATAAACATAAAACTGAAGTGAATAGATCGGCCCCATTGTCACCGATAGATCCAGCTATTTGAGTCAGTATCGGCCCGATATCCAAAAACCGAGATGGCCACGACCAAAAACCAAGATGGCAGCTGCCAAAAACCAAGATGGCGACGGCCAAAAACCAAGATGGCGACGACCAAAAACCAAGATGGCGACGGCCAAAAACCAAGATGGCAGCTGCCAAAAACCAAGATGGCGACGACCAAAAACCAAGATGGTGACGGCCAAAAACCAAGATGGCAACTGCCAAAAACCAAGATGGTGACGGCCAAAAACCAAGATGGCGATGGCCAAAAACCAAGATGGTGACGGCCAAAAACCAAGATGGCAACTGCCAAAAACCAAGATGGTGACGGCCAAAAACCAAGATGGCAACGGCCAAAAACTAAGATGGTGACGGCCAAAAACCAAGATGGTGACGGCCAAAAACCAAGATGGCGACGGCCAAAAACCAAGATGGCAGCTGCCAAAAACCAAGATGGCGATGGCCAAAAACCAAGATGGTGACGACCAAAAACCAAGATGGCGACGGCCAAAAACCAAGATGGCAGTTGCCAAAAACCAAGATGGTGACGGTCAAAAACCAAGATGGCGACGACCAAAAACCAAGATGGTGGCGACCAAAAACCAAGATGGCGGCGGCCAAAAACCAAGATGGCGACGGCCAAAAACCAAGACGGCGGCGGCCAAAAACCAAGATGGCGATGGCCAAAAACCAAGACGGCGGCGGCCAAAAACCAAGATGGCGATGGCCAAAAACCAAGATGGCGATGGCCAAAAACTAGGACCAACTTGTTGATTTGTGGAAACAACACGAGTGTTTCTATAACGTGTCTCCAACACGTTAAATAAAGACTCGTGTTGTTGACTTCTTCCATCCTTCATGGATTTTCAGTACAAAGTAAAAACGAACAACAATCTAACTCAACATGTTGTCACGTTTGGGCTCGCTCACATTTTACACATCTGGTAAGATCTAAAACATCTGTTAGTGCGGGCCAGCCTTCAGACCAAAACGACCGATTAGTCGTCTTATCGAATAAGAGGGGTTAGCCTGAGTACAACTAACAATGTCAGGTTTCATTATGCTTTACTGCATTTTACCAATTAATCAAATTACTGCAGATTAATCACCGTGCAGCACGAACTCCAGAGTTTCTGATTGAGGCTGCACATGATCCTCCTCTAGTCTGACCAAAGCTACTCTCATACAGCCTGCAGCGACGTACACGGCGTCTTCGATCAGAGAAATCAGAGAAACGTCTCTTTCTGTCCATCATCTGACCAACAGCTGTCCAATCTAACGGCATCATAAAGCCTGCCCATCTCTTCAACGACGACGGCCTCCTCAATCAACACGAGAGCCTCAAAGACTTCTCACTCTCTTTGCACCTTTAAAGGACGGATCGTGTGTCGGTTTGAGGACGAGACGCCTCGTTTGGTTTATTTTTCAACGAGTGAATCCTGCAGTTTTCACCTGACCTGATGAAGGATGATGAGAGTCCTCTCAGTATAATGAGGATGTTTTACTATAGACCAGAGGTCAGCAACCTTTAGCTCCTCTCCAGCGGTTCCCTGTGGACTTTTAAACATGCAAATGAATAACTGTTTCCATATTCATTTTTATTTATCATTGTTGTAGGTCTATGGTACGACGGTACGACGGAGTATTAGGGCCACATTGAGGAAAAAGATATATCTGAGATTTAGAGGGGTAGATTTAAACTTTTAAACTTCTTAAATCCTGGAAAAAATCTATTAAAAACCAAGATGGTGACGGCTAAAAAACAAAGATGGCGATGACCAAAAGTGCATTTGTCCTCGATGAATGACTCGCTGTGATCGACCGATCGATTAATTGACTAATTGTTGAAAGAATTGGAGAACTCAGTGGTCACTGTTCACACCTTCACTTCTCGGACTCCCAGAAACACGACCCGGCACTCTGCTCACCTGATAGATGACCACGCGGAACTTGTTGCGAGTGAGCAGCTCATCCTGCGTGGATTCCACCTTCTTGACGCGAACATTTTGCTTCTCGACGCGCGCCCGGACCTCCTTGACGTTGGCGCTGACCTTGCGGGTCTTCTGCAGGAGCTTCTCCACCGTGCCGCTGGTGTCGGTGTGGTCCTTGGCCAGCTTCAGGACGTCGCCCTGGACCGCCTTGATGTTGCTCTCCAGGTCCAGCTGGCGCTCTTCCATGCGCTGCTGGCAGGACTGCACGTTGTCGATGATGCCGGCCACGCGCTCAAGCAGAGACAGGATGGTCAGGGCGCTGATGGGGTTCCCGGCCTGGTCCTCCACCCCGACGATCTCCAGCTTCTCCTGGACGCCTGCCGTGCGATACTTGTGCTGATCCATCGCAGGGTTTTCGATGATGATCTCACTTTGAGATGTGTGGTTCAGTTTGGGGAAGGGAACCAGGAGAGTTACCAGCAGGGAGACCAGAGAGCCAACACCCAACCACTGTGACCCAAACTCAGGTCTGGGGACAGGAGAGAGGGGAAACTCCACCTACCCCTTTCAAAAAAGGCTTCAGGATCCAAAGGGAACCTGAATTCAGCCCTCATCGGGATGTGGGCCAGGCGGTAAACTCAGATGGGAGTTTAACCCCCCCCCACAGCTAAAAATAAAAACTCTTTGTAAGGCGACACTCGGACATTTTGGGAAAGCAGAGAGGATGATGGAAATCCCCGTCCGGGTCCTTCTCTGCTCTGTGAGAGCCGCGCTGAGCGATTCATAACTCTGCGTTATTTGCACACATGTTCATGCGAGCAGCTGTGATTCATGTACATCAGCAGCAGCTTAGCCGTCATTCTGCAGCGCCGCAGTGACACATGCAGAGAAGCTACAGCTGTCTGCTTTGATTACACGGTGCTGGAATGTTTTTGGGGGATTGAACATTGCAGCAGCAGCTGCCTCTCTTTTTACTTTCCCCTGGACGGCAGAGTCCAAACATTGACTGAGACTGAGATGTGAAGCTCTTTATAGAGGCGGCGGAGAGGAGTGTCAAAGTGACGCCGTTTTAACACTCTGAACCACCACAGACGCAAACATACACGAGACTTTCAACCAGGAGACCGATGTTAACATCAACCACGACCGCTTCCTCACCCTAACCCTAACTCAGTGGTTGTGTTGCCTAAACCTAACTTCCTGTGAATTTTACTTTCAAAGGACACTATGCAGGAAACGAGCGTATATTGACACGCCGTCCCCGGTCCGTCCTAACGTAACGCTAGAAGGGTCCCTTACCAAAAAAATGTTTTATTCAAGTGTGCTGTTAGTATACTTCTTTAAACTTAGAATAAGAGAGTATACTTCAGTTTACTTTGTACTTATCAGAGATATACTCAACAAAAGTATACTTAAGTATACTTGGCTTCTACTGACAAGTATACAGAAAAGTCTAAGTGTACTTAGAGTATACTTGGGGAATATACTTAAACTTGACTTCAGTGACAGTAACTTGAAGTCTACTAGTTTTTCACAAGGGGGTACCCCGCGCGTCGGCCTCCGATGCCGAGGAACACGGACCAAGCGGCGCTATTTGACGAGTTGGGAGTGAGAACGTGTTGGTTAAATAACTGCTGTCTATAAATACACATGAATGTGTTAAAAATAACAGTCCTACATTTAAACCCCCCCCCCAATGAATTCTGCAAGGATAAGGTGTCGTGACTTCCTCCCAGGCAGCAAAGGGTCAGTCTCAAAGGGGGCTAAACATGGATGTATAGGGAGAACTGGATACAGCGTTGGAGGCGGGGCCTCGTTCATTCCTATGAGAGTGATTGGCGCTCTTCAGTGGCGGAGGGGGGGAGCTTGATGCTAAAGGGTCCTTCTGGCGTGGTCACACCAAGAGCGAAGCAAACGTTTCCCGCAGCACGATAACATACGAAGTCAATGCAGAGAGACGCCACTCAACGCTCAAACGCAAAATACGTCGTCATGTTTACTAACAGAAAAGGGGTTGATCCTCCTTATCCTCGGGGCGTTACTGTAGAAAAGGATTGTCGGCGTAACTTCCGGTGAGGTAGCGGAAGTAGCAGAAAGCTAGTTAGCACCATAGGCTAACTATAGAGGCTAATGCTAAAGGGTCTTCTGGCATGGTCACACCAAGAGTACCACGTCGTCATGTTTACTAGCAGAAAGGGGGCTATACATGGTCTGTACAGTTTTGCGACGGTCATGTTTTCATAAACCAAAACAAGTGTTTGGTTCTTTTTCTTCTTGATTACAATGAAATAACTAACAAATAGAATTAATATTCAGTATATTCAATATTTAGTTTCTCTCGCTTTCTCTCTGAATTTCACTCACTACTGAAAACTTCCCGTCTATAAGTGATGCTTCGTGTTCGTTTGAAACCGGAACCAACACGGCGGCTCGCTTGGAAACTTTCTTCTCCTAAGTTATGAAAAGAGTTCACTGAGATGTGTTTCTGGAAACATTTTATGAGAGTAATAATCCATGTTGATGAATCTGCCTTTACTTTAGAGCAACAACGGTTAGTTTCAAAGTTTCGGCGAGCCGCGTCGGACACCTGTGATTTGCATAAAGCAACCGAGACCTCGACTTTATGCAAATGAGGAGCGGCCGAGGATGAATTGCTGCACGGCTGCTGACATAGACGATGAATGGGAAGCGTGGAGAGGACGGAGGCTGTGGACTCGTACGAGGCACTACGTTTTAATGAATGAATGTTGGATCATGGAGGATGTTGAGTATGGTGTGGTAGTCTGGAGAGGACTGATTGCTGAATGTGTTCGACTGAAGCCAGCAGCTGCTCCTGTCCCTGAATACCCCCCCCCCGGTCTATAACTCTATATTTACCGGGTAGCGTGCCTGAGTCCCGGCCCCCTTCTAGAAATGTTGGTTTATTTTCATGTGGGGAGGCGGCGACCTCTGCTCCAATTCTGACTTCTGCTAACGAGCACTTTTTAATGAATTAATTAGACAGGAGCATCAATTAATGATGTCGCCACAGGTGGGTGGAGAATGATAACGACGACATGGCTGCAGCATGGCATTCAACCTCATCCGACCTCGTTTTAGAATGCAAAGTGCAAGTTCATAAAACATCACATCCTCACATATGAGAAGCTGGAGGTGCAGAATATTTGAATTTTTACTTAATAAAGGCGATTTCAGTGGAATTCATTGATTTTACTACGAACATTTTCTGTTTTAATATTTAATAATAATTAATAATATTATTATTTAATTTCTGCATTTGATATTCTACACGAGTAAAAGTACATACCAGCAAAATGTACTTAAGGTATCAAATGGCTCCTTTCAGAGTGTTAAATTATGGAGACTTTTGGAGTATTTAGTCTGGCTTTTATGTAGTGTTTTATAGTTTTATAATTTTATGGTTTTTATTTTTAATACTTATTAAAGTGTTCATTTTACTCTATTTTATTTTATTAAATTTGATCATTTTAACACAATCTGCTTATTTTATGTAGTTTCATAATTTTTTATTTATTTATTTTTATTGTTATTTTTATTTCCTTGTATTTTATTTATCTTTTATTATCTTAAATACCCATCTCTCACTGCTTTCTATTTCAATTTAAAAACTTGTATCTTGGTTGTTTTGGTGTGCATTAGTCTCTAAATCCATTTTTAACACTCTATATTTTTGTCAATCGTCTGTCCAGCACTAGGTAAGTACAACTCCAAACTGAGTAATCACACCTGTGAGGCTTCAGCCCCGTCGCACATGAAATAGTCACGAGATTTAATGTATTGATTCGTGTTCATAGACACAAATTTCACATTTTTTTCGTGATGGTCAGCATGAAATCAGTTCGTATGTAATCCACGTAATTGTGAACCAGGAAGTATAAAGAGCGGCGAACGCCGTGTATGGCGGAGGTCGGAGTGGATGGATGGGTGGATCAAAATAAACCCGACTTTCACCAGGAGGCCGCTGATCATGTCCCGTGAAACCAGAAGTCAACATGGACTTATTTGTCACGTAACTTCTGTACTTAAGTAACAGCACATCTGGAGTTATTTTAACCCAAACCGCCATCTTTTCCTAAACCTAACTAAGTAGTTTTGTTGTCTAAACCTAACTAAGTAGTTTTGTTGTCTAAACCTAACTAAGTAGTTTTGTTGTCTAAACCTAACTAAGTAGTTTTGTTGTCTAAACCTAACTAAGTAGTTTTGTTGCCTAAACCTAACTAAGTAGTTTTGTTGTCTAAACCTAACTAAGTAGTTTTGTTGTCTAAACCTAACTAAGTAGTTTTGTTGTCTAAACCTAATTAAGTAGTTTTGTTGTCTAAACCTAACTAAGTAGTTTTGTTGCCTAAACCTAACTAAGTAGTTTTGTTGTCTAAACCTAAGTAGTTTTGTTGTCTAAACCTAACTAAGTAGTTTTGTTGCCTAAACCTAACTAAGTAGTTTTGTTGTCTAAACCTAACTAAGTAGTTTTGTTGTCTAAACCTAACTAAGTAGTTTTGTTGCCTAAACCTAACTAAGTAGTTTTGTTGCCTAAACCTAACTAATTAGTTTTATTTTGAAAACACTGGAGTGGGAAATTGACACGTGCGTCGTGTGTTGCTGGACATTCGTAGGAAAAAACACGAAAAATACGTTGTTGAAAGTCGTGCTGAGCGTCACGAAAGCAAAAAAGTGAAATTCGTGTTTATGTACACAAATCCAATAGATCAAATTTGGTGACTATTCTACGAGCTGATGTGAGACTGTGATGAGGGCTTTCATAAGCTGATCGTGTGTTTGGTTTGTAAAATCAGAGTAAATGTCAACCCGGTCGAAACGAGGCGTACGAATGACACGATAATCCTCAGGTCATCCGTGTGACGATGCTATGCTCAGAGCTGACGTAAAAAGAAACAAACAGGACGTTTGACCCGGAGACGCTGTTTGTTTGGTAATCGTTGTAATGTTTTGTTATTTACGTACTTATTTTAAGAGAGAGCCCACAAATAACGACATGTGTTAAATTGAACAGTTTAGTTCCTCAGTGTGTGGAGAGAAACAGCAACAACACACTAACAACACGTTGATCCTCCGTCTCTGATCTCTGAGCTCTGATCTCTGATCTCTGAGTTCTGATCTCTGATCTCTGATCTCTGAGCTCTGATCTCTGATCTCTGAGCTCTGATCTCTGAGCTCTGATCTCTGATCTCTGAGCTCTGATCTCTGATCTCTGAGCTCTGATCTCTGATCTCTGATCTCTGAGCTCTGAGCTCTGATCTCTGATCTCTGAGCTCTGATCTCTGATCTCTGAGCTCTGAGCTCTGAGCTCTGAGCTCTGAGCTCTGAGCTCTGATCTCTGATCTCTGATCTCTGAGCTCTGATCTCTGAGCTCTGATCTCTGATCTCTGATCTCGTCTCACTGCTACTTTATGCTTCACGTTTAGCGTGAGCTCAAGCGTTAGCCATGACGGCGTTATTATTTGAATCGGTGCGTCCAGGCTGGACTTCAGAGCCGATCGGGGATGTAAAAAACCCTCTCAACGTACCTCACACCACAGGAAACATCTGGAACATGCTGTGAAATGAGAGCAGTGTCAGAAGAAGAAGAAGAAGAAGAAGAAACACAAACAAGAGATAAAACATTAAAAAAAAAACATTTCCTTTTTTATTTTGACAGAGACCAAACGTCGCCTCTCAAAGTCTACATGCAGAATATTAACATGTCAAACACATTCTAGTCACATTTAGAGAAGTCACGGCTGCGATGGTCGACAACAAGTAGAAACACGCTGCTCAGCGGAGGGGGGGGGGGGGGCTGACCTACGACCTAACACGTTACAGAAAAACAACTCCCCGTGACAGAAAGTAAAAATGATCAACATACAGAGAAGACAAACCTCCCCTGAACTCACAGCTTGGACCTCAGCACAGCCTCCGGTCAACATCCCTCCCTACTGAACCGAGTAAAGACCTCCACTAGACATGCACCGGAAACACATTCAGGATTATACAATTATCACCGACGAACCGCTGTGAACGACAACTGTTCTTGTCAAATTCGGCTAATCTGGTCCCGTTGGTTCATGTGAACTTTCTCAACTAACACTCGTGATTCTTTCACAACAACGGCCCGCTAGCTGAACGTTATCCCGCTTATTACATTACTTACTGAAGGAATTGGTAATTTTACACAACGGTCTGCCAGAGTCCGAGATCACAACTGTGCCCATAGCAACGGTCTGTTATACATAGCAACGGTCTGCTATACATAGCAACGGTCTGCCAAACATAGCAACGGTCTGCCAAACATAGCAACGGTCTGTTATACATAGCAACGGTCTGTTATACATAGCAACGGTCTGTTATACATAGCAACGGTCTGCTATACATAGCAACGGTCTGTTATACATAGCAACGGTCTGTTATACATAGCAACGGTCTGCTATACATAGCAATGGTCTGCTATACATAGCAACGGTCTGTTATACATAGCAACGGTCTGTTATACATAGCAACGGTCTGCTATACATAGCAACGGTCTGTTATACATAGCAACGGTCTGCTATAAAGAAATAATAGACCGCAGAACGCCGTGATTGACCAATCAGAATCAAGTATTCAACGCAGCCGTGTCATAATGTTAGATAACGTTAGCTCAACATCTTTGAATCCCCAGAATATGATTTTGTACTTGTGAGCTATAAACGTTAGTTAGCTTCCTAGCTAAACTCATGCTAACGTGCCCCTATAATTAATAATTCATAATTGGCTAATATCGCAGCTCATGCTTGACACTCAGGTAGTAAGCTGAGTCGGGCCAATCGAGGCTCACGGCGGGTTCACACCTTAAAGGTCCGGTTCACACCTTAAAGGTCCGGTTCCTGAATGGAAACCAAAGCGAGGAGGACGCATTGTTTGCATCTTCCAGCTGGTCCGGTTTGCGTTCACAAAGAAAAAAATTCAGAACGGTCTAGAAATTGTAAACAAAAGTCATGCGGTGGAAATGTCGTTCGATTATTATTATTATTGCGTGCAATGTGTGTTAGCTAGTTAGCTAGCTAGCCTTCCAGTTCCACGGGCATTCAGACCTTTTCATTAGGGAGGCACCGATACCGATACCAGTATCGGGTCCGATACTGTGCTCATGTACTCGTACTCGCAAAACGGCTCCGATACCACTTTACGGCAGCGTGACGTTAACCTCTCGTCACCATCTTTCAGGTCCTATCGCACGCGCTCACGCCCCACCTCCCCGTGGCGCGTTTTACATGGGCCGAGCCCCGCCCTGGGGGCACGACGCGGCTGGGACGCACTGAGGGCGGTCCGCCCCGGTAGACAGTCACACCGGAAGCACCTTCCCCCCCGAGCCTTTCCAAGCCGACCTAGAGCCGGTGGCGGCGCAGCGCCTCGTATGCGGGACTCCCCAGCCCGCCGTGTGGCGCTCACACCCTCCAGCTGGCTGTTAACGACAGATCTGATGATTAATAAAGATTTAGGAAATGAAAGATTAAAGTTAGATTAGATTAAAATTCGCAGTTATTCACTGGAGAAGGTTTATTTGTTTGTGACTGAGTGACATCACAATGATTGAAATGAAACGTTTCAGTTTTGAGAGCGCCGCGGTGGGACGGAAGTGGAGTTGTACACGCTCGAGAAAAAGACGATTCAGTGGAAAGTTTCCGGCAGTTTGCAACGAAATAATGTGACGCACGCGAAGGCATAAACTCAACTGTGTTACAGGTGAAGTCGGGGACACAAGGGGGACAACACAGAAAAGGCATCGTCGTTCATTGGACGTACAGTTCCTGTCGACAATACTGTTAGGATTGTCGACTTTCTACACGCAGTATTCGTCTTCACTGTTTTTACTGAACATTAATACGCCAACGAGACTTTACTGATGACCTGTATCTGATCACATGAGTCATATTTGGACTGTAGAGTGTTTCCTGCAGGATTATTATAGGTTGGTTTCTGTAATGCTGTGTTCACACCAAGAGCGAAGCAACATTTTCGCACGGCACGATTTCCAATGGAGGATAAATAAATGTTGTGTGTGTCTGTGGTCACCCAGAGCTACGATAGTCCATCACATCTGTCCAGAGAGCAGAGACAACAGACTGTCTGTGGTAGAAACAACAACGTCTCTAGATGACGTCATGTTGAGTGTTGATGGAGCAGCTGCATAGCCTGGCACTGATCCATCCAGACTCCATTCACAAAACAAGCATTTTAAAAGTTGTCTGCTTGTCGTCATGGTAACGGACCTGACAAAGCATGAATTCAGACTTTTTACTAACCAGCATCATCATGTAGTTATTTCAGCATCATTTTGATCTGTTTATTGATATTAAATCACAGCAGTCTGTTCATTTGGGGTTCATAGCGCGGTAGAGACGTGCGGATTGCTAGATACAGTCAGTGCAATGTGAATACAGCTCGCCGCCGGGTGACGTTATGAACCCAGACACGACGCGGCGTTTGGTTTTCTGACATATCTTGGTTATTTCTTCCATGGTTGATGGAGGAAAGTTGTTGGTTTCTATGGAGACAAGAATGATGGAACGCAAATGATCCCGGCAGTCTGACTCGCCGAGTAAAGTGAGGCAGAAAAAGTTGCTTCGCTCTCGGTGTGACCGCGACACGAGGGATCCTCTGTGCTCGGAACGTCTCGCTGAGGAGCAAAACTAAAACAAAACAAAAGAAGAGAAATAAACATCTGTTCTATCACATTCAAAGAAAAAGTCTTGATTACAAACATCTCAGCCACCAAAAGACTTCCTCCAGTTACAATAAGAAAACATCATTTATGCCGGTTCAGACTCCACGCTATCAGCCCGATTACAGCCCGACACGGCCGTCGTAAATGAGTGTCGTGTGCGACAATCGATGGTTTTATCTCGTGTAGCGTGTCATAGCATACGACAACCGACGCCGCCGCAACAGGAAGTCTAGCATGTTTGATTTATTTTTTTTGCGTTCCACGACGTGTTTTGACCGTCTGATCTCAGAAGCACACAGCTGTAAACAGAAGGCTACTTATTATGCAGAATGACGTCATCGGACCTTCAACTGCTGCCGGACCTCGCGGTAGGATGTTCAGTCCTGGTTGTGTCGGAGTAAAAAAACACCACCGCCGTTGCGTCTTTGCGTCATGGAGCATCCCGTTGAGCGCCCGCTTCCTCTTCTCCCTGTGCATTCTATTTTTATTGTTTTCCCCTGGAGCCTCGTGGGCCCCTTTACATGGTCGGGCCCCTTTACATGGTCGGGCCCCTTTACACGGTCGGGCCCCTTTACACGGTCGGGCCCCTTTACACGGTCGGGCCCAAGGGGCTTGAGCCCCGGTAAGCCCGTATATCAAGACGGCGGTGCCGGGAGAGTGTGTGTTTTCGGAACAGGGGACCGACGTGGAGTCCGTCGCGTCCGAGTCACGACAATAATTTCTGACCCTCAGTGGTTTAATCTGACACAGTGACCATCGCAACCGTCAAACACATCCTGTAGTCTGATCCTGGCGTTAGAGTTGACCTCCATTTGCAGTTCAAACCCCAAAAAACAGGCGTCCTCCGAACTCAGGTCGTCAGACGAAGAAGACGCAACAACATTCCTCCGAGCGTCAAATCTGTTCCTCGTCAAAGCAGAAGTGATTTTAGGAGAACGTACTCCGACGTCGACGGTAACTACGTGTGTTCTTAAAGACAGGGTAAAGACAGCAGACACATTCCTTCACACCCCCCCCCTTCTACGTCCTCCGTTCATAGGTCCGACGTGTTTTGGATTTCCCGTCTCCACCTCCACCTCCATCGGATCTCTGCGGCGCCCAGATGGAGGAGGCGTCGAGCTTTTCTTTTTAAAAGTTCAAACTACACCACAGTACACAGTTTTCACAAGTCATGCGAATATACAGGAACTAGAATTCAGGAACATTTAAAATCAAAGTGAACATAAAAACTACTTTAAAGAAAATGATAATAATAATAATAATAAATGATTAGCTTGTTTGAACACAGTGAAGTCTTTAGGAATACGTGTAAACATATCTATATGTGTCGGGCTGGCCCCCTCTCACCTCCTACACTAAACACAACATTTGGTGATCAGCTGCACATTATTAGTCAAACAGAAAATAATCATTTTCAATAAATAGCACATTCCAGAGGGAGCGAGGCCGTTTACCAAAAGGTGTAAAGCGTCCAACAGAAACCTGGAATGAAGCAGTTTGAAGTCATTCAGACGGCGGACGTGGTAACGATGTGAAGTGACGGTTCGGCTCTGTGTTCTTGGTCTCGCGGCAAAAAGAAAAATTATTTCCATCCATAAAAACAGAAATAAAGGAGGGAAAATAAGGCCCCTTAAATAAATATTCTCATTCTTCTTCTTCTCTTTTTTTTCCAGGAAAAAAAAAAAAAAAAAAGAATTAATACGACACATCTAGCGTTTAAAAATGGTTATTCCCACGCCATAAGAAAAAACTTATCAAAAAGAACCCCCCGACGAACCGCTATACCATCCTGGAGTTAGTGTCCGAGGAAAAGTGTCCCAGGTTTTGTTTTTGCCGGCGACCCCGGTTGTTTTTCGGACATTTCCTAAAGAGACACACAGAGAGAGGAAAGACAGACGTTAAAGGGACTCTATGTGAGAATCATAATGTCTTGTTAACAGAGACACCTGTGGCCGTTAAGTCAACTAAAGTCAGCGTCCTGTTGCTGGCGCTTGTGCTCGCTCTACATAGACATGAAGGAGCATCGCTCAACACAGTGAGGAGACACACGTCAGCTAAAAGCACAATATCACTCTATATTTCAGCTGCTTGGCAGTAAGTAAAGTAGTAGTGAAAACCCCTGAATTTAAGGGTTACCTGTACATCTCCATGCAATACTTAAATATTATTAAATATTACAATCCATTCATTTATCTCAAATATTAAATACCTGAATACTGAATAAAAATCCCTTAAAATATCAGGTTGCAACTGGAAATATTTCAGACCCCTAAAGAGAAAAACTAAATCCCTTAATAATACCTTAAAATTGATCATTAATGGATTTAAATGAAGATGATAATCCCTGATGTGTTAAGTGAGGGCTTTAGAAATAAAGGGTTTTTAGTTTTTAGCGGACGCTGCCTCACCTTGTGATGCACATCACCACGGCGACGATGATGGCGATCTGCACGGCGCCGATGATGGCGGCGATGAGGACGTAGTGGAGTTTCTGTCCACTGGGGACGACGTAGAGGATGTTGAAGTCCTGAGGCTCGTCACACTGAGCACCTTTATAACCTGCATCACACCTGAGACACACACACACATAAACACACACAGGATGCGTTCAGGAACAGTACTGAGTGTAGGTTATCTCGGTTTTGGCAGTTATTTGTTGTATTACTGTAACAGAGTATTTTTACTGTGTGGTATTAGTACTTAGTTATTTGGGATGACAGTAAGACGCGTTAAACACCAGCTGACAACATGTGAACAGCTCTGTTGATTAAAAAGTATATACTATACTTAAGTACAATCTTGAGGTACTTGAAGTTTACGTGAGTATTTCTACTTCTCTACTTCATTTCAGAGGGAAATGACTTAGTTACATATATTACACAGCTTTAGTTATCAGTTATTTACAGTAAAACTATGAAATATTACCCAACGGTATTTAAATTAATCAGCATTAACTCCACTTTGAGCAGCTGCAGCATTAAAATGCAACTTATATATTTGCATTGATAATAATTCAATAGTACGGAGGCTGGGACCTGCCAAAATCAAAAATAAATGAATAATTAAATAAATAAATAAATAAATATGTCATTAAATGTAGCAAATAATATTAAAAATAAATGTAGCCATTAATTAATTAATTGATCAAATGTGACATAAATTGATATTTCTGATTTAATTTGTTTCTTTACTTATTTATCTTTTTATTAATTCCCTTATTTATTCATGCATTAATTTTTTATTAATTTTTCAATTTATTAATTTTTGCATTTATTTTTAATCTATTTATTTTTGCACTTAGTTTTTACTTATTTAAAAAAAATATATTTGTATTTATTTATTTATTTCTGCATGATTTTCTCTTTTGCTTGTTGGCCCTTATTTATTTCCCCAAACTTATTTATTTCTGTATTCTTTTCTTTATTAATTTCTTTATGCATTTCTGCCTCATTATGCAAATGAGGGGGCTGTCACTCACACTTTATCAATGAATTAATGGATACAATTATTCTTAATACAATTATTCTTAACATTATTTAATGACATGTTTATTTATATATCGAGTCATTTAATTATTAATTTATTTTTGATTTTGGCAGGTTGCGTCCTCCGTACAATAATACTTACATTTTGTTGATAATAATACTGTAACGGAAAATGTTTACATGATGCCATTACTTGGATCTGAGTACTAGTAGTAATACTGTAGTACCAGTAGTAGCAGTTAAGTAGAGTACTAGAGTAAATGTACTTAAGTAGAGTACTAGAGTAAATGTACTTAAGTACATAGCTCAGGTAACATCAGTCAGTCACACACCTACAGGTGGCCGTGCTGTACTTGATCTCACATTTCCCGTGAACACAGAAGCCGGCGTAGCTATCGGCGCAGGGGATCGGCATCCCGGCGTAGAACCCGTCACCGTGGTCCAGACCGGTGGTCTCTGCACAACAGACACAACAAACACACAAACACACAACGTCAGAGGACGATCAGCCGCCGTCCCGGCTGCAAATACCGAGGATCAGCTGACCCAGAAGCCAAAACATCGATTCAACACACGAACGGCGGCGGAGGCGTGTGACCACATGGTAAATCCAAAGACTTCCTGTGGCCTTCCAGCAGCCGGCTGACCTGAACCTGCTGAGGATGAATGAAAACCTCTTTAACACACAATAACGTCCTCTCAGCTCCGAGTCTCTGCTGCTGATGCTGAACACGATGTGAGCACGCCGCTCTTTAGGACGCTGGGAGTTTCTCACAAGCAAACAGGCGGATTAGCGGAGCAGAGCAGAGCAGAGCAGAGCAGAGCGAGCGAGCGCGACCCGCCGGCCCGGCTGCACCACGCAGATGTGGAGTTTGGAGACGAGAGAGGATCCAGAGAGGTTTTATTATCTGCAGCTCGCCGTGTGAGCATCGATCTAAAGGTCTCGGGAGAGGGATGATTCCTCCACAGCTCCGTCGGTTCCTTCACTTTGTGTTGCAACTTGAGACGCACAATAAAAGGATCGGATTCGACCGCTGCCTTGTCAGCAGTGAAGGACAGAAAGGCTGCGTTCACAGTCGCCATGTTCACCGCCGGTTGGTCAGCGCCCCTCGGCATCGGAAACCCGATCACCGGTGGTAGTTGAGAACGTTAACGTTAACCAACGGGCTAATAGTTTAGCCTTCTGCTAACAGCGTGACCTCATCATGACGTCATCGTGACCTCATCATGACCTCATCACTAACAGGGTTTATATATATATATATATATATATTATATATAGAGTATTATACGTGTTAGAACTGATGGAGAACTCTGCATATTCAGCTCAAGTTGTAATAAATGTTGACGCTGTCTTACCTAAGACGTTGACTTTGAAAGGACTGCTGTCGTCTTTCTTCCCAAGTTTCTCTTTATCAGCTGTTGAGGAAACAGATGGACAGAATCAGTTACAGAGAGACGGTGAGAAAGAGAGACAGACAGAGATACAGAGAGAGAGACAGACAGAGATACAGAGAGACAGACAGAGAGAGATACAGAGAGAGAGACAGAGAGACAGAGAGAGAGACAGAGAGACAGAGAGAGAGACAGAGAGAGATACAGAGAGAGAGACAGAGAGAGATACAGAGAGAGAGAGAGAGAGACAGAGAGAGAGACAGAGAGACAGAGAGAGAGACAGAGAGAGAGACAGAGAGACAGACAGAGAGACAGACGGAGAGACAGACAGAGAGACAGAGAGACAGACAGACGGAGAGACAGAGAGACAGAGAGACAGACAGTGTGACAGACAGACGGAGAGACAGAGAAACAGACAGAGATACAGAGAGACAGACAGACGGAGAGACAGACAGAGAGACAGACAGACAGACAGACAGACGGAGAGACAGACAGAGTGGCAGACAGACAGACAGACAGAGAGACAGACAGACAGACAGACAGAGATACAGAGAGACAGACAGATACAGAGAGACAGAGAGACAGACAGATACAGAGAGACAGACAGAGATACAGAGAGAGAGACAGAGAGACAGACAGACAGACAGACAGACAGAGAGACAGACAGACAGACAGACAGAGATACAGAGAGACAGACAGATACAGAGAGACAGACAGACAGACAGATACAGAGAGACAGACAGAGATACAGAGAGAGAGACAGAGAGACAGACAGAGAGACAGAGAGATAGAGAGACAGAGAGACAGAGAGACAGACAGACAGACAGACAGACGGAGAGACAGACAGAGAGACAGAGAGACAGACAGACGGAGAGACAGAGAGACAGAGAGACAGACAGTGTGACAGACAGACGGAGAGACAGAGAAACAGACAGAGATACAGAGAGACAGACAGACGGAGAGACAGACAGAGGGACAGACAGACAGACAGACAGACAGACGGAGAGACAGAGTGACAGACAGACAGACAGACAGATAGACAGAGATACAGAGAGACAGACAGATATAGAGAGACAGACAGACAGACAGAGATACAGAGAGACAGACAGATACAGAGAGAGACAGACAGACAGACAGAGAGACAGACAGAGATACAGAGAGACAGACAGATACAGAGAGAGACAGACAGACAGTCACAGCTCCTCTAAAAGTCTTTTCATCCAGGCGTTGCTATTAGATTGATATTTCTTTCAGTGTGAACCGTCAGCAGACGGTTTGACTTTCTACCTGCTGTCTCACTGTGTCTTTCTAATCTGTTTATTAGCAGTGTGTGTGTGTGTGTGTATGTGTGTGTGTGTGTGTGTGTGTGTGTGTGTGTGTGTGTGTGTGTGTGTGTGTGTGTGTGTGTGTGTGCGCGTGCGTGCGTGCGTGTGTGTGTTGTTGTTGTTGTCCTGTGGAGGCTTCATGTCTTCATGCTGTCTGCAGGAGGAGCTGCTGGGAATGTTAAACACTCTTCCATATTTAACGCTCCATCACAGAGGAAATATTGACAAAACTCTCTCTCTTCCTCCCATCTCATCCCTCTCATCCCTCTCTCTTCCTCCCATCTCCTCCCTCTCATCCCTCTCTCTTCCTCCCATCTCATCCCTCTCATCCCTCTCTCTTCCTCCCATCTCCTCCCTCTCATCCCTCTCTCTTTCTCCCATCTTATCTCTCTCTCTTCCTCCCATCTCATCCCTCTCATCCCTCTCTCTTCCTCCCATCTCATCCCTCTCATCCATCTCATCCCTCTCATCCCTCTCTTCCTCCCATCTCATCCCTCTCATCCATCTCATCCCTCTCATCCCTCTCTCTTCCTCCCATCTCATCCCTCTCATCCATCTCATCCCTCTCATCCCTCTCTTCCTCCCATCTCATCCCTCTCATCCCTCTCTCTTCCTCCCATCTCATCCCTCTCTCTTCCTCCCATCTCATCCCTCTCTTCCTCCCATCTTATCTCTCTCTCTATCTCTCTTTGTGTTTCCAGAGGATACAGAGAGAGCTCACAGATTATATAACAATGTGTTGATGTGAGAGAAGAATAAACAGCAGTTTGTTTCTCTGGTGTGACGAGCGGATCTCTTTCCTCACTAGAGCTGTTCGTTTGTTCTGGTGTGAAAGCTGTCAATCAAACTCTGATGGGGACCAAAACAACCGGACTGAGACTGACACGATATCAGCCCGATGTCAGCCCGATATCAGCCCGATGTCAGCCCGATATCAGCCCGATGTCAGCCCGATATCAGCCCGATGTCAGCCCGATATCAGCCCGATGTCAGCCCGATGTCAGCCCGATGTCAGCCCGATGTCAGCCCGATGTCAGCCCGATGTCAGCCCGATGTCAGCCCGATGTCAGCCCGATGTCAGCCCGATATCAGCCCGATGTCAGCCCGATTAAGTGACGGCCAAAAACTGATGGCGACGGCCAAATACCAAGATGGTGACGGCAAAAATGCCGTCTTCATCATCATCAACAGGCAAAAACAGATTTCACTCTGAAACACACGTCAACCTGCTAACATGGCTAAATGTACAGATTGTGCTAATAACCCATCAGCTGATAAAGTATGTGTGAAAGAAAGAAAGAAAGAAAGACAGAAAGAAAGAAAGAAGGAAAGAAAGAAAGCGTTGATCTTTGCGGTTTTCTATCTCAGAAACAGAAACCTCTCCCTGTATTCTCTGTGATAACAGTTCTAACCTGGTTTGGTGAATGTTGGCCCGGCGCCCCGAGGAGACAGCAGATCAGGAGAGAGGGCAGGTGCTCTTCACCTCAGGGTGCTACCCCCCCACCCACCACCTCCCTGAGCCAATCAGACGCTTGGTCACCGGCCACCTTAAAGCCATAACCACTGACAAGAAATCCATAAATCCTGGCGGGTTAGCGTCTCCTGCCAACACCCACAGAGACGGAGCCGAGAGAGTGTCTGCAGTAAGACGACACATCGTGATTCAAGGTGAGTCTATCAACATAAATCAGATCTGAGAGGATACTCGGAGGATGTACTGGGACTGGACAGATCTGGGTGTTGGCACAGACTCTGAACAACATCAGACAGCAAACTGTGACTGCAAATGAGGTTTCTATCTAACACTCCCTCTCCTCCTCCCCCTCTCTGAGAGACCCAAAAATCATTCAGTGCTAGATCAGAAGAAACAACGTGACACATCTCGGCTCTGAGATTTTATCTTCCTCCTTAAATATCAACAAGGAAACGTGGAATTAAATACGTCTGCGTCATCACTCAAACCAAAGGAAAACTATCAACAGATATGTTTTTACAAACAACAGAAATATTACGTGCAGGGCTGCGTACAAAACCTCAATACTTTGTTAAAGGGACTGTTTGTAACTTTGTACGCGCATAAATGTAGCGGGTCGTCACACATGCGCGCTCACATATGCGCGTTCGCGTGTAGCCGCTGCCTCTCCAACTCTGCCTGCCTGCCTTCGCTCAGAGCGCGCGTGTTCTCAGCTCGCTCCACCTCTAGACGTGAACGCGCGCTCACTCCTCACTGCAGAAGAGTTAGTTTAGCTCTGAGAATATCTAGTGAATGTTCAGTGGACGTTTGTGCAGAAATAACTGCTGCAGCTCCTCCAGACCAACAGAGGTTTCCCGTGTCTTGTGAAGTGACGGAGCTCCTCAGCTAGTAACGTTACCCTCTCGTTACCGACCGGGTGCCGGTGTCTCCTCTGCTCTCTCCTCCCGTCTCTCTGGCTGCGGGAGGAGAGAGCAGGGAGACACGCTGCAGACCGCCGCTGCCTCAGCCTGCACTTAGGCAGGAAAAGCCAACACTAGGATCAGATCTAAATGATGTTCATGGAGAGACCTTGGTCTGGTCAGCTAACATTACTGCCAAGCAGCTGAAATATAGAGTGATATTGTGGTTTTAGCTGACGTGTGTCGCCTCACTGTGTTGAGTGATGCTCGTTCAGGTATATTGAGAGCGAGCAAGCGCGAGCCCGACGCTGACTTTCGTTGATTTCACGGCCACAGGTGTCGCTGTTAACAAGCATTTCTGAAAGTTACAAATAGTCCCTTTAAGTATCGAACCTCAATACTTCAAGTTTCAAACGAAATGTGTCCGTAAACTGTCCAAAAAGTACCAACAGTTGACATCTAATGTCGGGAAAGACTCATAATCTTGTTAATCGATTCTTTCATCAGATAGTTCCTGGTTTCAATTTTGAGAGTTTTAGATGATGATGGAGAAAGCCAAAAACCAAGATGGCTACGGCCAAAAACCAAGATGGCTACGGCCAAAAACCAAGATGGCTACGGCCAAAAACCAAGATGGAGACGGCCAAAAACCAAGATGGCTACGGCCAAAAACCAAGATGGAGACGGCCAAAAACCAAGATGGAGACGGCCAAAAACCAAGATGGCTACGGCCAAAAACCAAGATGGCGACGGACAAAAACCAAGATGGAGATGGCCAAAAACCAAGATGGAGACGGCTAAAAACCAAGATGGCTACGGTCAAAAACCAAGATGGCTACGGCCAAAAACCAAGATGGCTACGGCCAAAAACCAAGATGGCGATGGCCAAAAACCAAGATGGTGAAGACGAAAGGTGACGGCTAAAAACTATAAAACTACAGGTAAATACTCATCCCTCCGGGTCAGATTAAGCAGGTGTGGATTGATGCCTGGAGGAATCACGGCTCAGCTCACACAGGAACAGACTGCATGCTTGGTTTGTGGGTTAATTGAAAACAGTGGTGATTAGACGCATTCATTTGTCGACACGGTTTCCATAACGAGGCTGATTTATGGCGGAGATGAAACGGTCACAGTCGTGTTCACCGAGAGCGAAACAACATCGGTCCTGCATTTTACTACATCAGCAAAGTTAATGTGGAATAATGACCTGCGTCTGCAGCACTTCAGTAATGTTGGAGGAGTTTAGGTCGTAGCGGCTCATTTTAAAGCCAGACTGAAGATACCTGTATCATATGAAACTAGAACACCTGTGTTTGTACGGAGTGAAAGAAAGCGTTCGGTCTGTGAGTCTCTCAGCGTCGATGAAATGCGGTTTATTGATGACGAATGGTTTCACCGAGGCTCAACAAGCCTGGATGATGGGATTCTCCTATTTGGATTCAATAAAAGTGTGATAGAGGCATCAGCGAGCAGATTTATCCGTCCGTACACCGGCTGATTTCTGCTCTCAGACACTCTCCAGTCGAGGTCAAAGGTCGGCACTGTGAGCGGTTCAGAGCTGCAAACTGAATCCACAGGAATCAAACTGTTCACAGAATAATATCAACGTGACAGAAAATGTATTTATTGTCAGCAGCCGGTTTACTATCTGAGGTCTATCAGACTGCAGCCCACAAACACTACCAGAGAAGATGAGAGGAGACATTACACATCAAGCTTTTATGTGACATTGAACGCATCACTTCCCAGCACCAAACAATCCTCCAAGTTCTCATCATCACATGACGCCCTGCTCACCAAAAACAAAAGGTTTTCTCTCATGTATATCCTTAAATCAGTTTAGTGGAGGCAGAATAATCCTCTGAACACGTTAGCTAACGCTGGCTAGCGAGTATTGTTGGCTTGTTTTCTTAACAACGGCTGAAGAACATCCAACAGTGTGTTCCAATCCGCGTACTTCTGTTCTTACACTTACTACTTTGAGTGCATAAGTGCGTTCACACTGGGAAGTACGGCAAAATGCAGTGCACTCAAAGTACCCGGATGTTGTACTCTAACGGTCAGATGGTTGAGTGTGGAACGCTGGACACTTTCCACACTCAACTGTCGCCATCTTGGCTACGTAGCGGAAGAGGCGGAGCCACGACCACTATTCAAACATACGTAGATAACAGAATAAAACAATACGTAAACATACCGGTGCATTTTCAGCCAACAGGAGGACACATCGTAGGCGACGATGTAGGTAACGTAATTTCCACTCTGCTTTCTTTTTTTTTCAGAAGATATTGTGGCGGGTAGCGAGCCGCGGTCAAATGTTGCGATCGTCATTTCCGGTCAGTGCGCTGCAGAGTATTCTATTTGAGGCGACCCTACCCCGCTGAAATTTACGCACTACTCAAGTGAGTACAGAGTGCACGAAGTGCACTACATTGAAGTGTACTTCTGGAAGTACGTGGAACACACTGCTAGTTTCTCTCAATATGTGCTGTCACTCTCTCTCCAGGATCACCAGCGGTAGTTGAGAACGTTAACGTGAACCAACGGGAGCAGATTAGCCGACCAGCGGGCCGGTGGCCAACGGGCCGGTGGCCAACGGGCCGGTGGCCAACGGCAGCGCTGGAAAGATACATTGAGGGCGTATAAATGTTTGGATGTCTATAGTTAACTATCCTTCAGTAAAGTCAGTCACAAAGAGAGTCGGACAATATCGCTCGCTAGAGCGTCCAATCCCAGTTAGTCATCTCTCATGTTGTGATACCTGGATTCAGCCAACAACACAGCTAGAGGACATTTTAGATGTGGAGCTTTAGCCCACTGCTAGCGTTAGCCTCCAGTCTTTCCTTTGGTTAGCCTCCAGCTAACACCGTGACCTCATCAAATGTGTTACTTGGTGACATCACCACGTTACGGAAGAACGAAAAAGAAACTTTGAGCTTTGTATCAGGCTTCTTTTCGGACATTTCTTGGACAATTTTCGGACATTTTTCAGACTTTTCTTTGGATTTTTTTTGGGATATTTTCAAATGTTTTGGGATTTTTTCCCAACATTTTTCAGAATTTTGTTTCGAACAAAAACCCTCACACATTCATCACATATCTTGAGATCAGAGGTCAAGGAACCCTGTTGAAAATGGACATTTTTTGAACATTTTTTTTCTCGCCAAAATTTAGTGTAAGCGTTATTTAACCTCCTTCCTGACTAGTATGACATGGTTGATACCGATGGATTCATCAGGTTTTCTAGTTTCATATGATACCAGTATCTTCACTCTAGCTTTAAAACTGAGCCCTCTACAACCTCCGAAAGACAGAATAGGCGGATGGAGATAGTTTAGCCGTCTGCTAACCACAGCCGTGAGCCATTGGCTGCTGTTAGCAACGGCTAAACTATTAGCAACATTTACTCTCCATCTCTGAAACAGCGTGACCTCATCATGACGTCATGATGACCTCATCATGACGTCATCATGACGTCATCACTGAATTAAAGGGTTTATTATAAATGTGTTCTCTGCGGTATTAAATGTAACTTGGTATGTGGTCATTTAGCAGAGAGGAGACGATATGACAGCGTCATTCTGTTATTCCGGATGATTAGATGAACTCTACAGATGTCATCATGACAAGTCAGCCTTACCGGGGCACCTGCCCAGGTGTTTGACGTCGATCTGCTCCTGCTTCATACACGACGCCTCTCGGACCAGACAGGGGTTGTTGTAGGAGTTCCCGTCGGTGGCACACACCGGGTTCTCATTGTGCCCGCTGCAGTCGATGTTACATATGCACCTGAAGAAGAAGAAGAAGAAGAAGAAGAAGAAGAAGAAGAAGAAGCAGTCGTGTGTCAGGACTGTGAATGTTTCCATGTTTCTGCCACTGCAGCTCTCATCAGCTCTAAATCATGAAGCACATTAGAAGACTTCTAAATGAGGACACACATCATTAATTCACTGGTGTCTGCACATAAAGAGATAAAGTTCATCATTCTAAAAGTCCCTTTTTCAGACACAGTTCAGAGCGGGATTAATATCTTCAAAATGAATTCACTCTTACGGACGGTGAAATCATCTTTCCAAACATCAGAGGTCTATTTTTAACCCTTAAGGTACAATCACAACTTCTGCAACTCCAATTCTCATTTGGTTAAGATGACTTAACTTCCCTAAAGTCCTTAAGGACATGCTTAAAGAATACCTTCACCTTTGTTTCACAGGGCTTGGCATTAAGCTTTCTCAGCCAGTAGATGAGATGTTTTAACGTGGATTTAAGCATTTATCATGATTTATTAAACATAATATGCTCTCCTCAAAGCCACCAGACTCCATTGACAGAAACATTTAACCTCGCTGATCATTGTAAAACACACTTTATTGAAACACGACAGAAAAGAAATGAAGCTCATCAGATCTGTCTCTCCTCTGTTTCAACAATCACCGGCTCTGGTTGCTTTCTACAGAAGCTCGCCGTCAGTAATTTTAGATATCAAACAGTAGACGCGACACGTAACGGATAATATACAGCGAGCCGGTTGTTGTTGAGAAAGAAGCCCCGACATGAAGGGGTTTATTTCACAACAACGAAAGAACATAATATAACATAACGTAATATTACGAATTTTTTTCTCGTAAATTTACGACTTTTTTTCTCGTAATATTCTGACTTTATTGTGTAAATCTCAGATGTGTTTTCCCTCAATGTGGTCCAAATACTCCGTAGTACATTGTCTCTTTGGCCCTCACTGCATTAGACTTATATACTATATATTTAGACTATAAACTGAGTTACCTTCATCACAATGATCACATGTTTTGCGGCTCCAGACAGATCTTTTTTTTTTGTTGCATAAAATGGCTCTTTTGACGGTAAAGGTTGCTGACCCCTGACCCCTGACCCCTGACCCCTGGTTTAGAGAATGCACAATTATGAATCTTCTCATCCACTCCTAGGGCGGCACAATTAATAGAATATTAATCACGATTTTGACTTCCCACAATGAAATGAACACGATCGACTGCGATGTTTAAAATGCGCGTTCAGCTCATAGAGAACTCGGCTGCACATCAGATGAAGCGTACAGCCGAATATATATTCCTCATTTTGACTGTCAAAAACAAAAATGCACCGAATTCAGGTGAAGAAGAACTTTATTTGAAGTCTTATTTTGATGCAAAGATCTGTACGTTAGCAGGAATGTAGCACAACATGGAAGTGAAAGCAGACGGTTTATTTCATGTGAAAGTGCATTCAAAATATTTTTCCCCTAAAAATCAACAAATAATCGTGATTAATAATCTATACAAATCTCTTTGTATGGGGATGCCATGGTTTCCAGTATTGACGAGTCCAAACGGGATTTTTTCGGGGGTCTCTGATTGGACGCCATTTGGGTCTGTCCACTGCGGTCTTGACCTTTTCTATTTGAGCTACAGAGTTGTGACCTTTTCCACATCCAGTTGGGATCATGACCTGTTTTTAATAGTTCTAGAAAGTTCCAACTGAGCCGAATGTGGTTGTTGTGGCTCCGCGTTAACGCCACTAAACACGCGGTTCAGACTGCAGCAGTTTCCCCATGAAGGCCGTCCAGCTGCACACAGTCTCTCTCTTTATGTTATTGGCTTCATCATATAAAGTCAAACGCTCACCAGACGTCCTCGGAGTCTTCGTCACACTCGGCGCCGTATTTACATGTGCTGCACTTGGTGAACTTCTTCCCGACGTCGGAGCCTGAACCCTCGTCATCTGGAAATAAAAAAATCACACGCAGCAACAAAGAATGAATAAATAGCCGATATTGTTTCATGAATCAGTTCTCAGCGGTCATCACCGCTGCTCAACGTTTACGATGAAGGAAACGAAGTCAACGTGTTTCTTAGAACCATTAACTCCAAAACCCCTTATTTACCTCTACAGGGGTTATTAAGAGTAATAGATTACCTTCACTCAAATCAACCTCACGAGACGTTTCTATAAACCTCCTTCTCTGTTAGTAACCATGGTGACGTGTTTAGTGGGCGGAGCGTATTGATTAGTATTGTACTTACGTGATCAGTATCGTAAGTATTGTTGGCTTGTTTTTTTTAACAATGTCTAAATAAAATCCTAGTTTCTCTCAACATGTGCCGTCACTCACTCTCCAGGATCACCAGTGATGGTTGAGAAAGTTAACGTGAACCAACGGGACCAGATTAGCCGACCCCTACGCCGCTGTAAAGATAAATTGAGGGCGTATAAATCTCTGGATGTCTCTAGTTAACTATCCTTCAGTAAAGTCAGTCACAAAGAGAGTTTGTTTGAAGCTGTGGCATTTTTTAATAAAGTATAAATCTTCATTAATTCATTAAACGTCAATAAAGTGAAACCAGTCTGTGATTTCTCAATTAAAGGTACTATATGTAACTTTCAGAGAATCCCTGTTATAAATAACAGCAGTGGCTGTAAATTTGCTGTATGCTGAAAAATATCCAAAAAATGTCAGAAAATGATTAGTAAAATATGTGAAAAAATGTCAGAACTTTGTTAGTAAAATATCTGAAAAAAAATCTGAAAATTATTAATAAAATATGTGAAGAATAATTGAAAATTATTAGTAAAATATTTGAAAAAATATCTGAAAATTATAAGTAAAATTTGTGAAAAATATGTGAAAAATATTGGAAACATTTCCGAAAATCTGGAAAAATGTCTGAAAAATGTCTAAAATATCCCAAAAATGGCTGAAAAATATTAGTAAAATATGTGAAAACAAAACGAAATAAAAATATATTTTTAAAGAGTTTAAAAGCATGAAAAAACATATGGAAATATGCGAAAAATGTCGGGAAATTATTAGTTAAAAATATCTAAAAAAATAAATAAATAAAAATTACGTAAAAGTATTAGTAAAATATGTGAAAATTGTCTGAAAAATATCCCAAAAAATAACTAAAATATGTGAAAACTAAACAATTTCCTTTACATATAAATCAGACTACAGGCTGTTATAGGCAACCGAGAAAGTCCGTTTTGTAAATTACATCACCATCTGTTCACACAAAGCAATTAATACATGTATATTGTTACATAAAGTACCTTTAATCAGATATTTATGTGTTTACTTTCTTTCAACAAATAAACAATACAAAAGTAAAACTACATTATTTGAATATGGACATTATATATTATTATGGATTCATAATTGAGAGCAAAGTGGACATCATGATCCACTAGAAGAGAACTTTTTATTAAATAGTGAATCATCCAGCTGTGACTCTTTCCTCCTCTGACATTTATAAAAAGGCTCTTTTTAATTTAACCTCTCGGCCGCTTCTGCTTTACCGTCTTTGTATATTCATACTTTTCATAATCAGCTTTTATTATTATCATTTTCTTGCACTTCTTTCCAGAACAACGACTTGATTTCATTTCCCAAACAACCTCCCGCTCACATTGGTTCTGATCCGGTGATCGCCGGCGTGCCGTTAACACCGATGACTCGTCTTCTACCGTCAACACGCGTCACGGCTCACACGCTTTTCTATCAGACACAGCCGAGTGTGTGAAGAGACTCCTGGAGCTTATCGGCCAAATGGAAACACAGCCGCGCATTATCATCTTATGATATTATTATTATTATTATCATCATCATTACGGGGGGATGCGTTTATTGCCGTCTCGCACGACGGCCCCTCATTTTCCAGCAGAGAGCGAGCTCGGAGCAGACGAGGCGGTAACAGCCGGAACATGAAATATCAAAGAGCGGCGGGGATTATTCATGGCTGCCTTTCATCAGGGGAGCCGTTTCCATGATTCATCAAGTGTAATTCTGTCGTGTAATAGAGGAACAAGCTCAGCGGCGGCGAGGGGGATGAAATTAACCCACAGCAAACGCCAGGAAATGTAACCAACATCCTGCGAGCTGCAAGAACTTCTACCTGAAGTCATTAAACTCTGTGTTACGACTACGGATCTGAATACAAAGTTCAACATAGCAGGCAGCAGGGTCACATCGCTGCAGTCTAATCATAACCACTGATTTTCAAAAAGGTCATTTACTAGTGCTGTCAAAGTTAACGTGATCATAACGCCTTAACGCAAATTCTTCACAGCTGACAACCTGCTCAACTAAACTAAGACTGGAGACTTCTACTGGGAAAGTGGCTGCCTGCTAAATTAATGCTCCCAGACGGGTGAACTGGAGACTCAGTTGTCTGTTGTGCTCACGCACGCACGCACGCACGCACGCACGCACGCACGCACGCACGCACGCACGCACGCACGCACGCACGCACGCACGCACGCACGCACGCACGCACACACACACACACACACACACACACACAGAGCTGCATTATAAATATGAACAGAGAGGTCTCACTCTGGTGCAGATTCCCTCTCCCTTATTGTTAGAACGATGCGACTTTAAGAGCGACAACATGATTAAAATGACTTGAGGGGGTGGATGCTGTAGTGTGTGTGTGTGTGTGTGTGTGTGTGTGTGTGTGAGAGCCTGCTGGCTGACAGATTGGCCTGCTGTGTGTGGATGTATTGAACATGTAGAGCTCAGTCGGGGCTCGGAGGCTGCCGATCGATCGACGAGGATCTGCAGCAGAGAGGCTCTTTGTTTCTGTTCGACGCTGCTGCTGCTTCACACTACAACACACTACAACACACTACAACACACTACAACATCACCTCGGTCTCCATCTAAAATATTAACCCCGTAACCAGGCCAACAGGGCCGAGTGTCCCGCCCCTTCCGGCGGACCACCATGGGATCTTATTTTGGAAAAAAATATGAACCGTAGTCAACGGAGAGACACAAATATTTATTTGATCCTGTTTGTATCACACAGATGATGTTTCAAGTCCAGAAAGTCGTTTTTTCAGGGTTCACCACAATTTCTGGACAATATCTGTCATTAATTTTTGTTGTTCATTGATTTCCAATAATAAATATATACATACATTTGCATAAAGCAGCATATTTGAGTATTAAATATTTTTGAACGGATAAAAAATGTGCGATTAAATATTTGAATCGATTGACAGCCCTACAAAATATCTCAAATCATGGAGCTTTTATGAACCCTGTAAGAGAGGCTTCCTTCCTCTCAGTGGAAACAGCTGACAGGTGTGTTTGCAGAGTAAATCGACGGCGACGGTCAGCTTTAATAATTCATCTCCGTGTTCGACCGCCTGCAGGAGAATCACCAGCTCATCAGCTGAAGCCCCCTCCCCATCTCTCCAGAGGCCCCCTCCAATTACCCCCCCCCCCCCCCCCCAGCAGCCATATTAAACAACCAACACTCTAGTCGGCGCTCACAGATGGTCGCAAAATGTCTCTGTTGCCAAATTTGGCAGCGGCGAGGCTTTAAGCTCGACTCCCATAAGACAGAATATATTAGGGGGCTCATCCGGGAGGAGTTAAAGCAGAGACTGAAAACCTCCACGCTATCTTTATCTTTATTAGAGGAGTTAATATTCAACGATGGAGGGAGGGGCAGCGATACAAAGAGATCCTCAAACGCTGCGTTCAGGCTTCATTCAGACCTCAGCAGTGATTACGGTCTTCACAATACGAGCAGTTAGCGTGCAGATAAAGACTCAGCTCGGACTGATTTGTGTTTGACTTCCACTCAGAGCAGGAAATGAAATCTTTAAATAGCCCAAAGAAGAAGAAGAAGAAGAAGAAGAAGAGAGAAACTCACCGTCTCCGTCTCCTGAACCAGAACCAGGATCTGTAAAGACACAACAGACACAACTGTCAGTTATCTCTTCATTATATGTATGTATAATACATACAAACATCTCATGTTCGTGTGTTCAGTACAGACGTGAAGTCAGGGATGCGGTTAGCATAGCTTAGCATAAAGACTGGAAACAGAGGGAAACAGCTAGCCTGATTAACAAGTTTTATCTCACTTATATAATATAATTTACCTTTTTAACCCTCTGTGACAGACTTTACTGTCTTTCAGAGTTTGTAGCAGTAGAAGTAGCCAAGTATACTTCAAGTATACAGAAAAAGTCTAAGTATACTTGGCTTATACCGACAAGTATACAGAAAAGTCTAAGTATACTTGGCTTATACCGACAAGTATACAGAAAAGTCTAAGTATACTTGGCTCTTACTGATAAGTATACAGAGAAGTATACTTGGCAATGTAAACTAGTTGTGTATTCCGTTTACTAATCTTACACTTAAAGTACACTTAAAAGTATACTTTTATTAACTAAAAAGTGGGCCAATTTAGTTCCAAGAAGCATTGACGTAGTACACTTAAAAGTATACTACTAGTACACTGATATTAGTATACTTACTATGTAAAGTATACTTGGGAAATAAACTTGGACTTTAGTTAATTTTACTTGATAAAACAAACTTATTATACTAAGTATACTAAACACAGCAGGTCTAAATGAGCGTCCTGCAGCTCCATCAGGAAATGGACTCTTGGCTCGGCATCCTCGAATTAAGAAAGTGGACGCCGCGTTCTGAGTTTCTGGCACGTTCGCTGCTGCATTAAGAAATGGACACCGGCTGCTTTGTTCAATTAAATTTCACCTTTAGCTGCCGCACTTCTTTACAAAGTCATGATGAGATTGTTTTTCATGGAAAAGGAGGCAGAAATGGGCCGAGAGCGAGCGGAGATATTAATGATTCTGTCAGCGTGTTATTGACTAAACGTTAAGAGTCGGGCTTCAGACTGCAGGTGGAACTCGGCTTTAACCTCTTAGAAAGAGAAAGCCTGGTCCTGGGTGTGGATAATGTTCATTTACTAATGAGAAAATCGTTTAGGTTTAAATGTTTAAGTGAGAAGATTGAAACTCTTCCTCTTTTTTATCCTTAAACACTCTGAAGTGACGATGTTCTACACAAACACGTGAAGCACTCTGTAGTTATTTAACATGACAGACGTCTGTATTTGTGTTTTCTATGTGTGAGTTGTTATAACATAAATGAGATGTTATAACGATATATTGATCCTCAGGATGGACATTTAGTCAAACAGCAGCTCAGAAACACACCTGAGAGAACAGGATATAAAGCATATAAATAAGAAATAAATCAAGTGTGTATAAATGTAACGCATGTGAAGAAAGGAAGGAAGGAAGGAGGGAAGGAAGGGAGGCAGGTAGATGTGTAGGAAGGAAAGTAGGTAGGAAGGTGGGAGAGAAAGAAGGGAAGTAGGAAGGAAGGGAAGAAGCAAAGAAGGTAGAAGAGTATGGAGGACGGAACCTGCCAAAATCAAAAATAAATTAATGAATAAATAAATAAATGTCATTAAATGTAGCAAAAATAATATAAAAAATAAATGTAGCCATTAATTATAAATAAATCAATAAATCAATTAGAAAATAAAAAAAATTAAAAAAACATAAATAAATAAAAGGGAAAATTAAACAGAAGGTAAATAAATAACAGAATTAATACAAAGATAAATAAAGAAGAACATTTATTATTAATTAATGGCTGCATTTATTTATTTATTTCATAATATTGTTTTTACTACATTTAATGACATGTATTTATTTGTCGAGTCATTTATTAATTTATTTTTGATTTTGGCAGGTTTCGTCCTCCACAGAAGAGAAGGTAGAATATATTGGGATTTTTTAGGTGTTTTAAATTAAATCTCTATATTTCATCTAGCGGATAAAAACAAGCTGTAGCTGAACCACAGATCTGAAGAGACTCTGAAACTCTGTCTGATCAATAATCTTCAAAGAGTGTATGAATTAAAAACAGCTCAAACACCGAGAACAGAAATCTCTCTGAATCACTGTTTTTGTTTCGGTCATATTTTCATCAATATTCAGGTCAGATGGGAACACTATTCCAAATATCTTCATGAGAGAATATCTGAGTCCTTTAGCTCGTCTGCTGCAGCTCAACACATCAACTGATCCTCCGACGGATACGAACTCTGCAGCAGCTGAAGAATCCGACGCTGCAGCAGCACGGAGTCAATAAAAGCTGCTGAGGAAATTAAACATGGCTGACCGTGAGTTTAATGAAGCACCGCCAAGCTTCTACTGCCTCCTCTCAGCCGATCAGACTGTTGTCAGGCTGTTAAATAGACGTTATCAGTTGCTATGAGCCCTAGTGCTTAAGTGCCTACACCTAAAGAAGTTGTAGTTTTGTAAACCTAAAGAAGTTGTAGTTTTGTTGTCTAAACCTAAAGAAGTTGTAGTTTTGTTGCCTAAACCTAAAGAAGTTGTAGTTTTGTTGCTTAAACCTAAAGAAGTTGTAGTATTGTTGTCTAAACCTAAAGAAGTTGTAGTTTTGTTGCCTAAACCTAAAGAAGTTGTAGTTTTGTTGTCTAAACCTAAAGAAGTTGTATTTTTGTTACCTAAACCTAAAGAAGTTGTAGTTTTGTTGTCTAAACCTAAAGAAGTTGTAGTTTTGTAAACCTAAAGAAGTTGTAGTTTTGTTGCCTAAACCTAAAAAAGTTATAGTTTTGTTAAACCTAAAGAAGTTGTAGTTTGTTTATTTACTTTGTTAGTAGGTGTAGTGGCCCCTACTGACCCACATCTATGGTGCTTATAGCGACTGATAACACCTATTTAATGGCCTGATAACAGGTGAATCGGGTGCTCCTCTGCTGCAGTCCACATGTGAATCACTCTCACATTTCTCAACTCTAAAGCTTTTCTGGTGTTTCTGACGTGAGACATAACGAACAGTAAATCTACCGTTATTGATCCATTTCTCGTCTAAATGTCTGGACACGATTAGAGGAAGTAAGAGAACAATCTGACAACACAGCTCCAACTCAAGGTCCACTTACTACTTATGAAACTGAAGGTATTAGACAAATTAGGGCTGCAGATAACCACTATTCTGACAATCAATTACTCTGTCGATTATTACTTCGATTAATTCATTTTTTTCCAGTATCTTGTTCAAAAAACGAAACTTATTCTTCGTGCTCTTGTACAATGATCTACTACACAACATCTTGACCCTCAGTGCTGAGCTGCATCTCAAATTAATCTCCAGGTTCCAGCTTTCAGATGATGTTCACCAGTTCTATGTGACATCTACTGTTGACCTGCTATCTCCCCATAAAGACCCCGTGGACCCCCTAAAGAAAAGAGCTCTATTGTGGGTCTCAGAGGGTTAAGTGCTTGAACACCCTGATCAGTACTGAACATTAGCTCCTGCTGGATCCTCTGGATGCCATTTGGGGCTCCAGCAGTGATTCTCAGCTGGCATAATAATCTTGTATCTCATGTTCACATAAACAGACAGAAACCTGAAACACGAGGAGAGATCTTGTACCAAAAGCTGCACGATTAAGGCCAAAATGGCCCCACCCTCTCCTTTCACTTCTGGTTGCAAAAAAAAACAAGATGGAGACGGCTTAGAAACCAAGATGGCGACGGTCCAAAAACTAAGATGGTGACGGTCCAAAAACCAAGATGGCGACGCCTTAAAACCAAGATGGCAACGGCTAGAAACCAAAATGGGAACAACCAAGAACCAAGATGGCGACGTCTAAAATGCCGACTCAAGTCTTAAAAATGGTAATCCACCAACAAATGTGTGACGTCATGGTGACCACTTCTTCTATACGGTCTGAGGGCAACACAGCTCCCCAGAAGTGAAGCCAAAACAGAATACGCATTTCAAACATGGCGGTCGATCATGTTCATGTAATTGTTGGAAGCCAAAAATCGTGATCGTGATTCATATTCGATTATTTGCGGCGCTCTATATCAAAGCAGAAGGTTACAGGAAGTGCTAGGTTGAGAAGAAACAGACTCTTAATGTCTTATAATCTTCTGTCTTCCTCCTCTTTCAACAGGCCAGTGAGGTCCAACAGCCAACAACACAACTTTTAAAGAGTAATAGCTGTGGCCTGAGGCTGTGGAGCCGCTGCCCCGTGATCAGACCCCAGCCGGGAGGTCCCAGCCTTCCCGCCTCCCTCGACCTCCCAGCATGCTCTCTGAGAGCAGCCGAATCGCCGCCGCTGCCTCCTCTCCTGCTTGGGGAAATGAACCCAGCTGAGTGTTTGTGCCGTCGCCTCGGCTCGCTGCCGCCGAACGCTCCAATTACAGGAAGCATAAATCTCGGGGAGAGGAAATTGCAGGAGGGAAGCGGAGGGAAGCAGAGGGTATATCGTAGCGCCGGGTCCCCCGGTGTAACGGGTAATAAGAGCAGAGCGCCGGGTGGTGCCTCCTGGGAAATCAGGCCGCTGGCCCTGCAGATGGAGTTGACCAACACCGCCACCGCCGCCGCCACCGCTGTGGTGTTACTGTGAGTTTCCCCGACACATTTCTCAAGAGTGGGATGAGAACATAAACCCTGAGAGACGTCTGAATGCAGAGAAGTCTGCCGGCTCTGTAGGCCACTTGTAGTTTTCAGACCACGTTCAGATTTATTTATATTAGTTTGTAAATCTATGTGGAAATGTGCGTGTGTCTGGCGTTGGATTCTAACCTTTATTATTAAGTGTTATATATAGATAACCTTCATTATTATAATAATTATTAGTATCAACCACACAAGATGTGTTTGTTAACAGATGAAACCTTCATTGCACAACATGAGACTAATACAAATCAAACCGCCGTGCATTGCGCGGCGATCGCCAGCGATCGATTCTGTGCAGGTCATGCTCATCATTCTGCCTCCACTTAACGCTCCGCCCACTAAACACCTCGTCATGGTTACTGACAGAGAAGAGGTCTATATGGCCAAAAGTGTGTAGACACCTCTGTCCACGTATGTTTGGCACTTTTGATTTATTTCCAATGAAGGGAAACTTCCATCATCCATTGATATTTTAGACTTTTATGACCTTATGTCGACCTCTGAAGGACCTCTTTGGGTCCCTGGACTCCGGTTTGGGAACCGCTCAGCTTTGGCAGGATGTTAATGTCTCTCATGCACGGCTCCTAATTAAAATTGATCTGCGGTTGATTAACCGGCTTGTTCTCTGTAATCAGTCTGACTGATGACATTCTTCAGAGTCCAAGAGGAAAAATCGAGGACGAGCGCTCAGCGTTTGAGGTTCAGTCAATTAAAATATAGAACGAGAGTGAACTTAAACACCGCAGCCCGGCCGACTGAGAGCGTAATTAAAAATATTAGAGAGGTCACATTATAGAACGATCAGCTGATGTTATCCTGAACAATTTAACCACAAACTGACCGTTCACGGTCCAGACATGGTCTAGTCCAGGGGTCAACAACCTTTACTATCAAAAGAGACATTTTAGGCAAAAAATAATCTGTCTGGAGCCGCAAAACATGTGATCATTGTGATGAAGGTAACACAGTTTATAGTCTAAGTATATAGTATATCAGTCTAATGCAGTGAGGGCCAAAGAGACAATGTACTACGGAGTATTAGGGCCACATTTAGGGAAAAAACATCTGAGATTTACACAATAAACGTTGTAATATCACAAGAATAAAGTCGTAATATCACAAGAATAAAGTCGTAATATCACGAGAATAAAGTCGTAATATTACGAGAATAAAGTCGTAATATCACGAGAATAAAGTTGTAATATCACGAGAATAAAGTCGTAATATCACGAGAATAAAGTCGTAATATCACGAGAATAAAGTCATAACTTTACGAGAAAAAAAAAAATAACACGTAAAAATACTACTTTCAAATATTACGACTTTTTTCTCTTAAACCTATGACTTTATTCTCTAAATGTCAGATTAATTTTTTTCCTCAATGTGGCCCTAATACTCCGTCGTACCGTCGTACCATAGACCTACAACTATGATAAATAAAAATGAAAATGTAAACAAAGAACAGTTATTCATTTCCCTGTTTCTAACTCCACAGGGAGCCGCTGGAGAGGAGCTGAAGAGACGCAGGTTGCTGACTGCTGGTCTAGACTGAGTCTTGTTCACCTACTTATGTTGTACATTAGAGATATTTCTACCTCTCTTTGTTCAGCTTTGTCGTCCTTGTTTTTAGTTCTATAGTCATAGATTATAAAACAGGAGTCACATCCAACGGACAATAAGCTGATCTAAATGAAAACTTCCCCCCTCAATCTACCGACCCTTTGATAAAGTGTGCCAGACGTCTGACTGCGATCAGAAGAGAAGTGTTTCCTCGACGGTTTCATTTCATAATCATCTCTCCAGCGTTTGATGGAGGATCAACCTGCCGTTACAACGCGGCGTTGTTTCGGTTTTTACGAGGCAGACGGGTGAATTATTTCCTAAGAGGACACTTTTAAATGACTGAATCCTTTAGAGACACTGATTGATGTCCTCACTGCTCCTCCACTGGTCCATATCAATAAATGAAGAGTTGTAATTCACTGTTTTCAGGTGAACTCCTCTGACCTCAATCAATCAATCATGTTTCTCCGTTTGCGTTGACTCACCGGCGGAGCAGGGCCCGTCGGACACCCGGGAGATGAGTCTCTGCTGTTTGCAGGACGCCTGTCGCCTGTAGCACTCGTTCTGGTAGGTGTCTCCGTTGGAGCCGCACACGGGGATGTAGTTTTTGTGACACTGGAAATCAAACACAATCAAATGTTAATTAAGTCTCAATGTGACCGCCGGACAGGAAACACCGGACACGCTCCGGACCAGCAGACAGCAGCTTCTCTCCGGTCGGATTAAAGTCAGAGTCCACTCTGATGACGGAGGATGAAAGAAGTCGGATACATAAAATATATACAATATTACACTCTAAGAAAAGTTTGACCCCTATTTTTAAACACGCATTGCATTGTGGGAACCTCTGCTAGCGCAAAGTTCAGTTAAACTTTGGATTATAAAAAATCAACAATTAATGTCTAACCAAAAGAAGAAAGAAGAAAGAAGAAAGAAGAAGAAGAAGAAGAAGAAGAAGAAGAAGAGCACTTTATTAATTCCCGAGGGGAAATTCAATTTTGATTTTGAAAAATGATTTATGTTGAGGACTTATAACGTGAGCTCAGTGTGGTTTTAGTTGGAAGGATGTTGTGTTGTTTAGTTCAGCGGTTGTCGAGCGTTAACGTTACCAGATACACAGGGATATTTTGCTGACTCATTTTGAGACTAACGATAGTTTGGTATCGTAATTTACATTTTACCAATGTTTATATTTTAGACTTCAATGGACTTCAAGGAGAGTTAGCTCCAGTTTTAGCCTCAGGCGGTCCGAAGAGACCGATAGGTAACGTATAAATGCAGCGTTAGTAGAGTGTAGAGGTAGAATGTAGAGGTTGGGCTGCTATTTAGCTACAGGTACGGAGGTTATACTGTTAATCTATAGAAGTTTAGGGTTGAAGAAAATGTCCTGGTGATTTTCTGCCAGGACATTATCTGTTTTTTCTACGGATTTTCTTCTTAGAGTGAACAGTTTCAGAGACTTTGGTGACTTTGAAAGAATGAAAATAATAAGTACACTGCAACAGCGTTTTAAGTTTAATAGGCCGATTTTTAATTTAGCTTTTAATTCGAAGGAAAGAAAACTGAATAATTCTCCTCTCCGGTGTGAATCTCTGGTATAAACTAATATTCATCATTTAATGTTCTGCTCCTGCTGTAGTATTTCTTTCTCTTAGTTCTCTCCATTTCTCTCTCCGACTCTCACTCTCTGACTGTTCAGACTCGACGCCACCACGCCGTTCTGAAACCCGTCATTTCTAACGGCTTGTTATTTCTTATTGGAAATCAATGAACAACACCGAACAATGACAGATGTTGTGCAGAAACCCTCACAGGTACTGCATTTAGCATTGCATTTAGCATTGCATTTAGCCTTGCATTTGGCATTGCATTTGGCATTGCATTTAGCATTGCATTTAGCATTGCATTTGACATTGCATTTGGCATTGCATTTAGCATTGCATTTGGCATTGCATTTGGCATTGGTAACTCTGACTACCGAAAACTTGAAGTAACATTACATTCGCTCAGCTCCAGTTGATTCGTGTACGTAGACACAACTTTCTCTTTTTTTTCGTGACGGTCAGCACAACTTTCAACAACGTATTTTTCGTGCATTTTCCTACGAATGTCCAGCAACACGTGACGCACGCGTCGTGATTGTTTGATGGCTCTATAAAGATGATCTTTCCAGATCTGTTTCTTACATCCCCCGATCGGCTCTGAAGTCCATCCTGGATGCTATATATATATCTATATAAAGATATTAAACATGTTCAGTATTTCTGATGGGATATCCTGTTGTGTGTGGGGAACCCCGAGGACAGCCAACGACAGCCGATAGAGAACCGAGCTGACTGAACGAGGAAGGACGACCACCGCCGTCATTGCGGCCGCGGCTAACGCATGAGCTAATGCTAAACGTGAAGCATAAAGTAGTAGTAAGATGGAGCTCAGAGATTGAGGAAGAGAAAGTTAACTTACAAGTGAAGGTTTTTATTTGCGCTTTTAAATGAAAAAAATAAGAATTAAATTGGATATTCTCTGAGATTAAAGCGACAAATTTACGAGAAAAATCTCACAAATTTGCGAGATTATAAAGTCTTAAATTTACGAGAAAAAAAACTTGGATATTGTCTGATATTAAAGCGACAAATTTATGAGAAAAAAAATCTCTGAAATCTCCCAGAGAGGAGTTTAAAGGTATGAGAGGAGGAAGATGAACGTCTGGTGTCATGCTGGGAACTAAGAACAAGAGTTTCATTCATTCAACATAACCTTATTCTGCTGTCAGAGACAAACTGCAGTTGCTAGAGACACATATCAGAGTTGAGTAATCCATACTCTATTAACTCACAGCCATCAGTCATCCAGCAGGACTCCCTACAGAGGCGTGACCTCTGCTCCGTGACCTCTGCACAGCCGGCACACATTACAGTACAGGTCAGGTCAGCGTGTGACGTCTGCCAGCAGCTTTATGGAAACACATTAATGACTCAACTATTGAGCAGCGATCAATCGTTGAATCCGATTCATGAGCTCAGAGAAGAGTCTGACATCCAGCAGCAGGACACCGTTTTTTACTTGTTATCCTGGAACCAGTGGAACCAGTGGAACCAGTGGAACCATTGGAATCAGTGGAACCAGTGGAACCATTGGAAACAGTGGAACCATTGGAACCATTGGAACCAGTGGAACCAGTGGAACCATTGGAACCAGTGGAACCAGTGGAATCATTGGAACCAGTGGAACCATTAGAACCAGTGGAATCAGTGGAACCATTGGAAGCAGTGGAACCATTGGAACCATTGGAACCATTGGAACCAGTGGAACCATTGGAACCATTGGAACCAGTGGAACCAGTGGAACCAGTGGAATCATTGGAACCAGTGGAACCAGTGGAACCAGTGGAACCATTGAAACCAGTGGAACCAGTGAGCTCGGAGCGGAGAGACACACACTAGTCGACAGTAAGAATATATAGACTAACAAACCTGGAACTGGCAGACACATTTGAGCTGAGCGCCGTCGTCTCTGCAGACGCCTCCGAATCGACAGGTGGAGTCATCACAGACCCTCAGGTCGCTCTTCTTCTCCGACAGATCTACGAAACACAAAGGGTTAATGTGAGGGGTTAAATGACGAGGCGGAGACGGCGAGCGGAGCAGGTCGATCGATATCAGCCCAACAACAACATCCTCCACAAGCATCAGCACGCAGTCAAACTCTGACATCGCTCCTCTGATCACACAATCACTCATCAGGTTTATGAGTTTATGAACAATAACAAGCTGCTTTATGTAAATGTATGTTAATATTTATTATTAACAACACAAAACAATGAGAGATATTGTCCAGAAACCCTCACAGGTACTGCATTTAGCATAAAACAATATGCTCAGACTGCATGTGATTATCATAAAGTGGGCATGTCTGTAAAGGGGAGACTCGTGGGTACCCATAGAACCCATTTACATTCACTGATCTGGAGGTCAGAGGTCAAGGGACCCCTTTGAAAATGGACATGACAGTTTTTCCTCGCCAACATTTACCGTAACTTTGGAGCATTATTTAACCTCCTTCATGACCAGCTAGTCTGACCTGGTTGGTACCGATGGATCCATCAGGTTTTATAGTTTACTATGACAAGTATTGGACTTTTCTTCTGCCTTTCTTTCGGACATTTTCTGGGGTTTTTCTGGACCTTTTTAAAAAAAAAAAATTTCGGACATTTTCCAGACTTTTTTTTTTACATTTTTTGGACTTTTTTTCAGATTTTTTATTTGAAAGTTTTTCTGACATTTTTAACATTTTTTTTTTATTTTTCAGATTTCTTTTTTTAAACATTTCTTTTGACAATTTTCAGACTTTTCATATGATACCAGTATCTTCACTCTAGCTTTAAAACTGAGCCGCTACAACCTAAAAAACGCAAGTTGCGTTAAAGCGTTAAAGAAATTAGTGACGTTTGTTTTGTCCTATAATATTTAACGCCTTTTGTTACCTTTTCTTTATTATGTGCATTCTTTACGGAAAACTGTTAATAAGGACCGAAATAAATGACGACTTCTCCTGTAAGTAATGAAGACGTCTAGAATACAGACTTTTCAAACTAATTCAGATTTTAACGTCCAGCAGACGTGTTACAGAGAGCTGCTCAGTCCTGCGTGGGTCTACAGACCGAGCCGAGCCGAGCCGAACCGCCGCTGCAGGACGTTCATGGCTAATTAAGTCCAACCAGCCGCCACATCCATCAGCAGCTCCGAGCCTGGAGGCCCAAAAACACTGTGTGTCTGTGTCTGTGTGTGTGTGTGTGTGTGTGTGTGTGTGTGTGTGTGTGTGTGTGTGTCTGTGTCTGTGTGTGTGTGTGTGTGTGTGTGTGTGTGTGTGTGTGTGTGTGTGTTGTGTTTCCACATATTTAACACCAAGACAATTTGGGATTACGCGGAACGACAACAACAATCTTTAAACCTCCGCCCGGCGACAAACACGAATGCAAATGAGAGCGTCTCTCTGCTGTGTGTGTGTGTGTGTGTGCGCGCGTGTGCGTGTGCGTGTGCGTGTGCGTGTGTCCACGCTGTGTTATCTGGCTGATGTGTTTCTGTGTTTCTGTGTGTGTGTGTGTTGTAGTCGACCCGGCCGTGTTGTGTTCAGGTTCCTCGCCTTCATACATTTTACAACAGAAACAGGGATTTGAGATGCACAGAATTCTCCTCTGGATCAGAGCAGAACTAAAGAAGCTGACGGAGCGTAGCAGCAGCAGCCGCCGCCGCCGCCCTGAGGCACATCCACCTCCCAAATCCCCCGAGCATGACCCGCTGGTCATGGCCACCCACCCCGACTCGTTATCTAACCCCCCCCCGGATGTCGATACCTCATCTTCTGTCTGCTGCTCTGAGCCCTTCAACGCTCCGCATCCTTTAACCCTTTCAGCGCTGCAGAGAGTTCCTGTTTCACCAGACGGTTATCTGCTGCTTTTACTCTACAAAGAGATCAATTCATAATCACAGTCAGTGTCAAATAACAACATCTACCCTCCAAGACTCCATACGCAGCTACCAATGAGTTCAATAATAGAGCTGTCAAAGTTTATTAATTTTAACGCCACTAGTTTCTTTAACACATTAACACAACTAGTGATTTTTAGGTTGTAGCGGCTCATTGTTAAAGCTAGAGAAAAACTTTTCAAAAAAAGTTCAAAAAATGTTTGAAAATTGTCCAAAAAAAGTCCAGAAAACCCCCGGAAAATACCCAAAAGAAAGGCAGAAGAAAAGTCCGATCCTGGTATCATAGTAAACTATAAAACCTGATGAATCCATCGGTACCAACCATGTCAGACTAGCTGGTCCTGAAGGAGGTTAAATAACGCTCCAAACTTACACTAAATGTTGGCGAGGACAAACTGTCATGTCCATTTTCAAAGGGGTCCCTTGACCTCTGACCTCCATGTTGACAGTCTTAACGTTAGCTTTTAGTTGACTCTAGCTTTTAATGTGCACTTAGCAGGGTTGATGTTTGATTAATGCTCATATGTATGGAAAGTATGGGTAAAGTTTCTCTTATTGCAGAAGCTCATTATATTTGTCCTTTAACCGTCACGGTGTTTAAAGAGGAACGGGAAGATGTTACAGTTCATCTGTGGTCAGAGTACGCCGGCTGAACATGAATAAAAGCTTTCTGGAGACATCAGAACGCTTCACCGTCGCCTGGCTGAGGCCGGCTACAACGAGACAAAAGACACGCACACGCACGGACACACGCACACGCACACGCACGCACGCACGCACGCACGCACGCACGCACGCACGCACGCACGCACGCACTCACACACACACACACACACACACACACACACACACACACACACACACTGATCTCCAGGTTTCCGTTTCATAGTGAAACCTCCTCGAGGAGCTGCTGCGTATTATTGATCTGGTTCTTCTAAAAGCAGCAGAGATGTGAAACAGGAGAGGGAGGAGGCTTGACATCCATGTACAATACCGCCATCAGTGATGCATGATGGGATGCCACATCCCCCCCCCCCCAATCACACTCACAGACACAAGTGTTCCACTCAGGGTCTGAAATTCACTTTCTCCACTTCCTGCCGCTGTGGCACTCTCAGTCTCAATCTGCCACCAAACAATGACAGACACTGTCCAGAAACCCTCACAAGTACTGTACTGCATTTAGCATCAGAAATATGCTCAGACTGCATGTGATGATCATAAAGTGGGCATGTCTGTAAAGGGGAGACTCGTGGGTACCCATAGAACCCATTTACATTCACTGATCTGGAGGTCAGAGGTCAAGGGATCTCTTTTTAACCTCCTTCATGACCAGCTAGTCTGACCTGGTTGGTACCGATGGATTCATCAGGTTTCATAGTTTCAGATGATACCAGTATCTTCTCTCTATTTCACAGTTTTACACCATCAGTAGATGGATTGTGATGAAATTCTGTTCAGACTTTCATGATTTTTGACTCATTTGACTGTGATTTTGAATATTTACGTATAAAAACGTAACGGTATGCTTAAAAAAGTAAAAGTCCATCAGGTCGAGACCGTAACATCGTAAATACAGAAAACAAACCACCAGCAGTAAGCGAGAGTTTTTCATTATTACTAGACCTGTCAAAGTTATAACAACACGTTAATGTACATTTGTTTTAACGCCACTAATTTCTTTAACGGAAGTTAACTTTGACAGCCCTAATTTATATATCTATATATATCTATATATAAATATATAGATATATAGATACATATATCTATATATCTATATATAAAGCAGCATATTTGAGTATTAAATACTTGACAAATCTCCCTTTAAGGTACATTTTGAACAGATAAAAATCACGATTTTAAATTGATTATTATTCAACATCAGCATCACAATCTTGAGTCTGAAAATTGTCAAAAAAATAAAAACAAAAAGTCTGAAAACTGTCCGAAAAAAAGTCTGAAAAAAGTCCAAAAATGTAAAAAAAAATGTTAAAAAAAACATCCAAAAATTTATGAAAATTGTCCCAAAAAAGTCCAGAAGAAACCCGGAAAATGTCCAAAAGAAAGGCAGAAGAGAAGTCCGATCCTGGTATCCTAGTAAACTATAAAACCTGATGAATCCATCGGTACCAACCATGTCATGAAGGAGGTTAAATAACGCTCCAAACTTACGATAAAATCCTGATTTGAATTGATGATTCTTGAACATCATCAGCGTCACAGTCCTGCTGATCATTACTGAAGGATTCTTCCCTCCCTGACAGGACGAAGAGGCAGCGACCTCTTTAAACTGGATGAATCATCGCGTCTCGATGTTCGGCGCCGTTCTTTATGAAAACAGTGACGCTGAGCAGATGCTGCAGGACGACCTGCTGTCTAACTACCGCCCCGCCGTCCTCCTCTAGGACGGGGACTCATTTGTCCGGTTTTGTGTGTATGTCTTCCTCGCCGGCAGAGCGAGCGTCTGGCAGCGAGCCGCCCGGAGGCCGAGGCGCTCGTTTGGCTTCATCAGCTGGTCTGATCTTCACCTGGGAAGCAGAGAGTGCAGCTCTGATGTTTTATTCATGTGGACCAGATCAGAGGGACAGAAAGACGCTTCCAGCTTCATTGTTCAGTCTGACGCAGAGCGGAGCAGGAAGTAATTGACCTCCAGGGAGGCGTCTCTGAGGCTGAGTCGGGTCGCTCGGGCCCGCCGGCACTTTGGTTTGTTACTAACAAGACAATTAAGCCTCGTATCTGCTGCAGCACGGCTTCAAGTTGTTCTGATTGGAGCGCAGAGTTCCCCACGCTTCCTGGAAAACATGGACTTCAAGGAAAAGTCCTGGAAAATGGACCTGCAGGCAGGAAGCGGACGGGGATCAGAGCGGACGGGGATCAGAGCGGACGGGGATCAGAGCGGACGGGGATCAGGTCCAGGTTTGGCTTAAAAACCAGGATCTTAAAGCTGTTTTTCTGGCGCTGTGAACCCTCCAAGTAGATCATGTGATAAAGGTGGAGAACGCCCCTTTGACCACAGACATCACGGCTCAGAGGTGAACACGTCAAGATTCAAGATTCAAGATTCAAGAACACAAAACTGGAGATGCATAAAAAGTAGATTTTGGATGACAGGACGTAGGCCACGACGTCAGGATGTAGTTGATGACGACAGGATGTAGGTGATGACGACAGGATGTAGGTGATGACGACAGGACGTAGGCGAAGACTAGAGGATGTAGGCGGTGGCGAAAGGACGTAGGCAAAGACATGAGGACGTAGATGATGACGACAGGACGTAGTCCACGACGTCAGGATGTAAGTGATGACGACAGGACGTAAGCAAAGACAAGAGGACGTAGATGATGACGACAGGACGTAGTCCACGACGTCAGGATGTAAGTGATGACGACAGGACGTAAGCAAAGACAAGAGGACGTAGGCGGTGACGACAGGACGTAGACGATGATGACAGGAAGTAGGTTTACGTTTTGGAAAAGTTGCGTTTCGGGGGGGAGAAAACCGCCGTTTCAGTCTCTTACAAATTGAAGCGGCTTGTCGTGAACATTCTGAGACTCCTCGAGGGAGTCGCCCCTGAACGTGACCTCTAACCTCTCCTCTGTATCTGCAGCGGTGTGAAACAGCCACTGAGGTGTGACACAGCCACTGAGGTGTGACAGGCGTCGGGCCCGCCGGACCGACTCCAGATGAAATTAAACTAAATGTTCTTTATTAACGTCACAGTTGACGGAGCTGAGCTTCCTGTCAGCTTCCCGTCTGACGAGGCTTTAATCGTGTTTCTACTAAAATCCTTCTTTATGAAATCTTTTCCATCCGTTTTATTCATGAGCCTCATGTCTGTATCATCATAACTATTAACAGAGAGAGACTAAACAACGTTTCCTTAATCACAGAAATGACAACAGTGCTGCTGGCTCGCTGGATTTAGAGTCACAGTTTCAGCAGATATTTCATTTGTGAACCAGCCGGAGCAGCGAGAGGATTAATCAAACCGCTCCTCTATTCACTCTGCTCTTATTTACCACATTCTCCAAAAGCCATTTAATACTTTATTTCAGAATGGTGCACTTATAAAAAGTGCAGGGGAAATAAAGAGAGACGTCCTTAAGGCAACAAAACGCTGTTGATGTTCTTCTCCGATTCACTGCTCTCAATATTTTGGTTGCTGCCGTTAATGGAAAAGCTATTTGAAGCCCTTCAGACTATAAATCTGGGTCTATTTTATCTCTGCTGCCTTTATGCAGGCGCACATTATGAGCAGTGAAAGCAGCAGGACGGGACTGTCTCTCAGCCAATGAGGTTTCACCCCACAGAGCGCTGAACAGCAGGACCTGCAGGCAGGAAGCGGACGGGGATCTGTATGAACCCTCCGAGTAGATCATGTGATAAAGGTGGCGAACGCCACTTTGACCACAGACATCACGGCTCAGAGGTGAACACGTCAAGATTCAAGATTCAAGATTCAAGATTCAAGAAAACAAAACTGGAGATGCATAAAAAGTAGATTTTGGATGACAGGACGTAGGCCACGACGTCAGGATGTAGGCGAAGACAAGAGGATGTAGGCGGTGACGACAGGACGTAGTCCACGACGACAGGACGTAGGTGATGACGACAGGACGTAGCTGATGACGACAGGACGTAGGAAACGACAGGATGTAGGAAACGACAGGACGTAGGTGATGACGACAGGACGTAGGTGATGACAGGACGTAGGCGATGACAGGACGTAGACGATGACAGGACGTAGGAGATGAAGACAGGACATAGGAAACGACAGGACGCAGGCGAGGAGGAGGAAATAGTGACTTTGTTGGGGACTATTTTCAGCGGCGTATTAATCCAGGATGTGGTGCTCTAGAGATCAGCAGCTGGACGGAGGATGTGGGACGGTGGATGTGGGACGGTGGATGTGGGACGGAGGATGTGGGACGGAGGATGTGGGACGGTGGATTCGGGACGGTGGATGTGGGACGGTGGATGGTGGATGTGGGACGGTGGACGGTGGATGTGGGACGATGGATGGTGGATGTGGGACGGTGGACAGTGGATGTGGGACGGTGGGTGTGGGACGGAGTCCAACGATAACATGAGATGGTTCCAGATGATTCCAGGCTGAAGGTGCAGCAGGAAGCTGTAAAACCTGCCTCATCGTCCTCTTCCTCAGCTCGCTGTGGATCAGCCTCTTCAGCTCCCTCCGCCCCCCCCGCTGACCACACTGTAATCTGCATAATTACATCCCCACAACATTCATACGGCATCATTTATCTCCACTCGCTGACGGGCGCTGAGCTACCACTCAGCCTCTGCAGCTCTCAGTCTGCTACCGGCTGGTTTCTACTTCTGTATTGTGTGTGTTGTCTTGTTTTAAAGGCTGTATACTGTTTGAACTTCACTCTCAGCTCTCTGTTTTCATTCTTCACATTTCTGTTGTCGTTCACATGCACAACCGAGAAAATAAAATAATATGCTGCTTTATTTAAATGTATGTATTTCTGATTTTTTTTGACATTTTTCGGACAATTTTCAGACTTTTTTTTGACATTTTTTTGACATGTTTTAGACTTTTTCTGAACATTTTTCGTACATTTTTTGGACAATTTTTCAGACTTTTTTTTTCGGACAAAAACCCTCTCACATTCACATATCTGGAGGTCAGAGGTCAAGGGACCCCTTTGAAAATGTCCATAACAGTTTTCCCTCGCCAAAATTGAGTGTAAGTTTGGAGCGTTATTTAACCTCCTTCACTACGAGCTAGTCTGACCTGGTTGGTACCGATGGATTCATCAGGTTTTATAGTTTACTATGATACCAGGATCTTCACTCTAGCTTTAAAACTGAATACTATAATATTAGACAACATTGATGCAGCTCCATCTTTGTTTTTGCCATGTGCATAAACAACCGTATCATCGGCGTACATCTGAATGTTAACGTCAGAGCAAACCGATGGCAGATCATCTATGTTTGGGGCGTTATTTAACCTCCTTCATGAACAGCTAGTCTGACCTGGTTGGTACCGATGGATTCATCAGGTTTTATAGTTTCAGATGATACCAGTATCTTCACTCTAGCTTTAAAACTGAGCCCTCTACAACCTTAAAATCACAAGTTCCGTTAATGCGTTATTATCAGCCCTATCAAAGATACGTGCATTGTCATCGTTAGCGGTGCATCTCTGGTACGTGGTCGTGCACTACGGTTATTTCCTGTGACGGAGAGGCAGACTCCAACAGAAACAATGCAGATGACTGTATAGAGAGGAAATGACTGGACGTAAATTCATTTAATGGCTATTTGTGTAAAAACACCGTCCCTAAACGGTGTAAAAATAGGGTTTGATAGAATCCAGATCTTGTGGATTATAAACTCGTGCCGTCACTGAAGGGTTTGAGTTCCCCGGCTGCGGGCCGGTCCGGTCCGGTCCGTCAGCGTGATTCTGCCGGTAATAAATCTGTGTTGTTTCTGTGGTGAAGTGCAGCGTAGAAAGCTCTCCAGAGAGTCGGCACACTGAGCCAAACAGCAGACTGAGAGGAGCTTTTGTCCTCCTGCAGACTGTTTACGGCCTCTCTCTGCATGGTGGGACTGTTTATGAGCCTCGTGGACGCCGCTGTCAGGACGCCACGAGCACGCAACAACCCCCGAAAAAAACCTGTCACAACCTCCCCACTGTTCCCGAGGTGCCTCGAACACTAAGAGTCATTCAGCTGCACGAAGGGGAACAATACGTCCAGAAAGCTTAATTATAGAAGTGATGCGGCGCCGACAGCCTCACAGAGGATCCTCTCCGTTCGGCTTCTCATTTGCATTTTCAATTTCTGGCTCTCAGCTTGTTTTTTATTCTGTTTAACGGAGTGTCAGGATCTGTCTTTAACCTCATCCTCTCCTAACTGGAGCGATCACATGAATCTCACCGCCGCCGCCGTCGTTAACGGTGCGGCAGAGGTTCCTCACCTTGTTATTGATTCTGAGGCGGCGTCACACCGGGGAGACCTGATGTGAGGCGCCGTTCGATTCCATTTTACAGACGTGAGACGTCACCGTCTCCTCCGGAAGACAAAGACAGATTTATCTCTCAGATGCTGGAGGAATCAACCCTCAGTGAAGACGCCGACTCGCCGTGATAAACAAGCGGCGAGACGCAAAACACAGACGGGCGGAAATGTGGCGAAGAGAGCCGAGACGGCGGAGAGCGCCGGAGTCACGAGCACAACCAACATTTCCATGAGTCAGAGTCAGACAGGAGAAGCTTTTCATTCAACAGATTCCTCCATAAATACGACTACAGACGAACCGTTTGGAGCAACGTGCACGCAATATAAAACATTCTGGGTTCAGCTTTCTAGAGATGTTCTGACACCGAGGACCGATCCGATACCGGCGGGATGAAACAACTAGGGCTGTCTATCGATTCAAATATTTAATCACCATTAATCACACCTTCTTTTATCTGTTCTAAATGAACCTTAAAGGGAGATTAGTCAAGTATTTAATACTCTTATCAACATGGGAGTGGACAAATATGCTGCTTTATGCAAATATATGTATATATAGTATATGTACTTACTTATGTATGACGAAATAAATAAATAAATTAATTAATTAATTAATTAATTAATAAATGAATAACTATTGAAAGAAAAAATTAATGGATAAATAAATATAAAAAAATTAAAATGGAAAATAAAAAATAGAAGGGATGGAATAGATAAAAAATAAATAATTATAAAAATTGGAAATCAATTAACACAAAACAATGACAAATATTGTCATTATAATATGTATAATGTATATGTAGTATATGTACTTACTTATGTTTAATAAAAGAAATACATAAAAAAAAAAGAAATTGAAAGGAAAAAATGAATAGATAAATAATAAATATAAAAAATAAAAAATAGATAAATAAACGTCAAAAAAGAAAAATGTAAAAGAAAAAATAAATAATTATAAAAGATATTTTACTTATAACTTATTTATGTTTATATATATTTTATTCTAAAATGGAACAACTGTAATTTCCCCGGGGATCAATAAAGTATTTCTGGTTCTCATGTCACTTATTAAACAGCGTTTAGTAAGACATCCGTCCTTCTGGTTATTATCAGTACAGGTTATTATATGAAGTGAGATCCTGATCCTAATGGCGTCCTGTAGAGCAGAGCGCTGCACACACACTCACGGCCTCGCGGGAAACCTCTGTTGGTCTGGAGGAGCTGCAGCAGTTATTTCTGCACAAACGTCCACTGAACATTCACTAGATATTCTCAGAGCTAAACTAACTCTTCTGCAGTGTGGAGTGAGCAGCATGCACGTGAGAGGTGGAGAGAGAGAGAGAGAAGGAGCGTGGTGTGTGAGTGAAGGCAGGCAGAGGAGCAGAGGAGCAGAGGAGCAGAGACTCCGGTCCTGGAGACCAAAGCTACGGTCTCCCCCGCGTCCTCCGACCGCGGCCAACACTGTTTAACAGCTTCACTAGATACAACCAAGAGGTTTTGCTGCTTCACTGGAGTTTGTGTTGGAGTCTGAGTCTGAACAGCGGAGACACACGAGAGACCAGGAGACACACGAGAGACCATGAGACACACGAGAGACCATGAGACACACGAGAGACCATAAGACACCGACCAGCAATGATTTATACCTGGAAGAAGTTACAGACGGTTCCTTTAAAACTTAAGTGATCCCAAACTCTGAGCAACACAGAGATTTATATGTGACGAACCTTTTAAGCCTCCTCCTCCTCCTCTTCCTCCTCCTCTTTCTCCTCCTCCTCTTCCTCCTCCTCCTCCTATTCCTCCTCCTCCTCCTCCTCCTCCTCCTCTTCCTCCTCCTCCTCCTATTCCTCCTCCTCTTCCTCCTCCTCTTCCTCCTCCTCCTCCTATTCCTCCTCCTCCTCCTCCTCTTCCTCCTCCTCCTCCTATTCCTCCTCCTCCTCATCTTCCTCCTCCTCCTCCTATTCCTCCTCCTCCTCCTCCTCCTCTTCCTCCTCCTCCTCCTATTCCTCCTCCTCCTCCTCCTCCTCTTCCTCCTCCTCCTCCTCTTCCTCCTCCTCCTCCTCCTATTCCTCCTCTTCCTCCTCCTCCTCCTCTTCCTCCTCCTCCTCCTCCTCCTCTTCCTCCTCCTCCTCCTCCTCCTCCTCGCTGCATTGAATGGATCGGCCCATGAAGAGTCTGTGATGCGAGACTAATCAGGTCCTTATTCTGATTCTGGTCACAGCAGAGGACACCAGACCCCCCCCAACCCTCCCAGCAGGTGATCTGCACTTGATGCATTTGAATTGGTGCACAAAGAGATGCAGATCTGTCTGCAGCAGCAACAGCAGTAACAGCAGCAGCAACAGCAGTAACAGCATCATCAGCAGCAGTAGCAGCAGCAGCAGCAGCAGCAGCAGTAACAGTAACAGCAGCAGCAGTAGCAGCAGCAGCAGTAGCAGCAGCAGCAGTAACAGCAGTAACAGCAGTAACAGTAACAGCAGCAGCAGTAACAGTAACAGCAGCAGCAGTAGCAGCAGCAGCAGTAGCAGCAGCAGCAGTAACAGCAGTAACAGCAGTAACAGTAACAGCAGCAGCAGTAACAGCAGCAGCATTCAGTCGGGTTCAGAGATGCACAGAAGGAGTCGACCCCCAGCTCTCTGTCTGTCCACGATCAATGGGAGCTAATGGCTTCACAAACAAACCCTGCAGAGAACAGGAGCTCCCCGAGGCCGACGGCGTTGACAAAGGCCGAGCAGAGTGAGACGCTGCGTACCGACAGACCGCAGTGAGGATGATGAACGACGGACGCAGAATTAAAACGCAGCACCACTGAATTATGAATCATCTCGTGGCGTGAAAATATCGCTTCAATCAATTCCTGCAGAATAAATAAATGTATGACTCGGCCTCCGAGAGGTTATTCTGTCATGAACAATTCATCACCATCAGCGAGACGCTGCTCTTTATCCCCGAGGCTAACGGCGAGAGAGACGGCACGTAAAGACGCCGTTCAGTCTTCAGGACCGACTGCAGATGCTTATTTACACTCTGTACTATATATTCATTAAGACAAATACACATCTATTGCTCTATAGAGGCGTCCTATCGTACATTATCCTGGGAGTGTTCAAACTTAGCTTCTTTAGTTGAGTTATGGATTAGTAGTCGTCCTGTCAATACATTTAAATAGTTAACAGCTGTCAGTGTGTCAGTGTGCTGACTTGACTATGACTTGCCCCAAACTGCATGTGATTATCATAAAGTGGGCATGTCTGTAAAGGGGAGACTCGTGGGTACCCATAGAACCCATTTACATTCACACATCTGGAGGTCAGAGGTCAAGGGGCTTTTTTAAACTTTTTTCAGACTTTTTAAAAAAATATTTTTTTGACTTTTTTGGACAATTTCAGACATTTTTAAAAATATTTTTAAGACATTTTTTAAAATATTTTTCAGACATTTTCAGACATATTTTAGACTTTTTTTCAGACTTTTTGAAAAAATATTTTTCAGACTTTTTTTTATATTTTTCAGACAATTTTTGGACATTTTCAGACACTTTTTAGACTCGTGGGTACCCATAGAACCCATTTACATTCACACATCTGGAGGTCAGAGGTCAAGGGACCCCTTTGAAAATGGACATGACAGTTTTTTCTTGCTCAAATTTAGTGTAAGTTTGGAGCGTTATTTAACCTCCTTCATGACCAGCTAGTCTGACATGGTTGGTACTGATGGATTCATCAGGTTTTATAGTTTACTATGATACCAGTATCGGACTTTTCATCTGCCTTTCTTTTGGACATTTTCTGTTTTTTTTCTGGACTTTTTTGGGACAATTTTCTTACATTTTTCGGACGTTTTAAACAATTTTTTTTTTTTTTTTTTACATTTTTCGAACGTTCTTTGGACTTTTTTTCGGACTTTTTTTTTGCCATTTTTCAGAATTTTTACATTTAATTTTTTCAGACTTTTTTGACTTCTTTCTGACAACTTTCAGGCTTTTTGTTTTACATTTTTTTTAATTTTTCAGACTTTTATTTATTTTTTATTTTTTGCCAATTTTCAGACTCAGGATTGTGATGCTTGACGATACCAGTATCGGACTTTTCTTCTGTCTTTCTTTTGGACATTTTTCAGACTTTTTTTTCGGACAGTTTCGAGTTTCGGAAGTTTTGAGTTATTCCCATTTTTGACACCAAGATTTAAATTTTTACTGCAAATGTATATCGGTTCAACATATCGGTTATCGGTCTCCTTGATTACTAATAATCAATATCGGTATCGGTCTCTGTATCAGTTCTAAAAAAAACACATCAGTCGATCCCTACTCACAAGTTGCTTTAGAGGAAAATCGTTTGCTTGATTATTGGATTTGCTGCCGTCATATATGAAGTGATATTTAAGTGGTTTCTGATCTGTTTACGGGGATTTAAGGTAGAAAAATCCATGAAAATGTACTCTTTGTTTTTTGAAAGAAAAAAATTTTGATCGTGTGTTTTTTGAAGGGACATTAATGGATTATAATACAGAAATCCTAAAGGGTTTTATGCATTGTTTAATGGGCTTTAAGGGATTCAAATTCGTGAAAGTTGACCAAATAAAGCCAATAAATCTCTTTCAAGGTACAAAAGTTTATCCCCGGGTTAAACCCGGGGATAAACTCCCCCCCCCTCACCGAGGAAATGAAAACGATTTCTGTGACATTGGTTTAATGTGTGGGCCGTCAATTATCACGAGGTAATACGGCAAGCGTCGATAGCTCTGCAGATTAGGCGTGAATGGCAGGTTTATGAAGGAGGCCTCATTTGTCACTTTTAGAGCGGCTCGGCCTCCATGCTGCTCGCTGCTGCTGCTGCTCGCTGCTGCTACTCGCTGCTGCTGCTGCTACTCGCTGCTGCTGCTCGCTGCTGCTGCTGCTACTCGCTGCTGCTGCTGCTCGCTGCTGCTACTCGCTGCTGCTGCTGCTCGCTGCTGCTACTCGCTGCTGCTGCTGCTACTCGCTGCTGCTGCTCGCTGTTGCTGCTGCTGCTGCTGCTGCTCGCTGCTGCTGCTCGCTGCTGCTGCTGCTGCTGCTGCCCGCTGCTGCTGCTCGCTGCTGTTCGCTGCTGCTGCTGCTGCTACTCGCTGCTGCTGCTGCTGCTGCTCGCTGCTGCTGCTGCTGCTCGCTGCTGCTGCTCGCTGCTGCTGCTCGCTGCTGCTGCTGCTGCTCGCTGCTGCTGCTGCTCGCTGCTGCTGCTGCTGCTGCTGCCCGCTGCTGCTGCTCGCTGCTGCTGCTGCTCGCTGCTGCTGCTGCTGCTGCTGCTGCTCGCTGCTGCTGCTGCTACTACTCGCTGCTGCTGCTGCTGCTGCTCGCTGCTGCTGCTTCTCAGGCCTGATTCATGAAATAGGGCTCATCATCAAAATGCTAAATACGAGGGTGGTGATTTAGCATCGGTTCTCCCGTCAGAACAGCAGTGTGTGCTTCCACATCACCCTTTATCTGGAGAGCAGTGACGGTCCAGAGATGTACTGACACACACAATCCCCCACTACGTCTCCACCCTTCCTCCCTCCTCATCCACCTCACCTTCCTGTCTCAACCTCCCCCTCACTCCGTCGTTAACTTTAAGGGCAGCACAGGGGCTTGGTTTGTATATTCTCCCTGTGTCTGCATGGGTTTTCTCCTGGAGCTCAGGTTTCTCCCACAATTCCAAGTTATGCATGAGGCTAATTGGACACGCGTTAGGCTCCTTGGTCCGTGTTTCAAGACGGGTCGGGTGGGTTGCCGACAATGCCGCAGACCCCTGGCGCCTTTTACGCGGGCTGCGGCACGATGCAGTCGGGGCACTGAGGACGGTCCGCCCCGGTCAACAGTCGCACCGAGAGCAGGGAGTCCCGTCACGGTGCGGCGAGGTCCGGGCGGGGAGCGCTGTAAAGCGGTGCACCGCCTCGTAAGCAGGACTCTCCAGCCTGCCGGTGTCGCTCACACCCTCTTTTGGCACAGAGAAGTACTTGGTATTGGCGAGTACCCAAATGTAAGTACTTGTACTCGGTCTGAAAAAAAGTGTGCAGTATGTACTGTATATACTGCGTTCCTCAGTAGTATGCAGTATGTACTGTATATACTGCGTTCCTCAGTAGTATGCAGTATGTACTGTATATACTGCGTTCCTCAGTAGTATGCAGTATGTACTGTATATACTGCGTTCCTCAGTAGTATGCAGTATATACTGTATATACTGCGTTCCTCAGTAGTATGCAGTATGTACTGTATATACTGCGTTCCTCAGTAGTATGCAGTATATACTGTATATACTGCGTTCCTCAGTAGTATGCAGTATGTACTGTATATACTGCGTTCCTCAGTAGTAAACAGTATGTACTGTATATACTGCGTTCCTCAGTAGTATGCAGTATATACTGTATATACTGCGTTCCTCAGTAGTAAGCAGTATGTACTGTATATACTGCATTCCTCAGTAGTATGCAGTATGTACTGTATATACTGCGTTCCTCAGTAGTATGCAGTATGTACTGTATATACTGCGTTCCTCAGTAGTATGCAGTATGTACTGTATATACTGCGTTCCTCAGTAGTATGCAGTATGTACTGTATATACTGCGTTCCTCAGTAGTATGCAGTATGTACTGTATATACTGCGTTCCTCAGTAGTATGCAGTATGTACTGTATATACTGCGTTCCTCAGTAGTAAGCAGTATGTACTGTATATACTGCGTTCCTCAGTAGTATGCAGTATGTACTGTATATACTGCGTTCCTCAGTAGTATGCAGTATGTACTGTATATACTGCGTTCCTCAGTAGTATGCAGTATGTACTGTATATACTGCGTTCCTCAGTAGTATGCAGTATGTACTGTATATACTGCGTTCCTCAGTAGTATGCAGTATGTACTGTATATACTGCGTTCCTCAGTAGTAAACAGTATGTACTGTATATACTGCGTTCCTCAGTAGTATGCAGTATGTACTGTATATACTGCGTTCCTCAGTAGTATGCAGTATGTACTGTATATGCTGCGTTCCTCAGTAGTATGCAGTATGTACTGTATATGCTGCGTTCCTCAGTAGTATGCAGTATGTACTGTATATACTGCGTTCCTCAGTAGTATGCAGTATGTACTGTATATACTGCGTTCCTCAGTAGTATGCAGTATGTACTGTATATACTGCGTTCCTCAGTAGTATGCAGTATGTACTGTATATGCTGCGTTCCTCAGTAGTATGCAGTATGTACTGTATATACTGCGTTCCTCAGTAGTATGCAGTATGTACTGTATATACTGCGTTCCTCAGTAGTATGCAGTATGTACTGTATATACTGCGTTCCTCAGTAGTATGCAGTATGTACTGTATATACTGCGTTCCTCAGTAGTATGCAGTATGTACTGTATATACTGCGTTCCTCAGTAGTATGCAGTATGTACTGTATATACTGCGTTCCTCAGTAGTAAACAGTATGTACTGTATATACTGCGTTCCTCAGTAGTATGCAGTATGTACTGTATATACTGCGTTCCTCAGTAGTATGCAGTATGTACTGTATATGCTGCGTTCCTCAGTAGTATGCAGTATGTACTGTATATGCTGCGTTCCTCAGTAGTATGCAGTATGTACTGTATATACTGCGTTCCTCAGTAGTATGCAGTATGTACTGTATATACTGCGTTCCTCAGTAGTATGCAGTATGTACTGTATATACTGCGTTCCTCAGTAGTATGCAGTATGTACTGTATATGCTGCGTTCCTCAGTAGTATGCAGTATGTACTGTATATACTGCGTTCCTCAGTAGTATGCAGTATGTACTGTATATACTGCGTTCCTCAGTAGTATGCAGTATGTACTGTATATACTGCGTTCCTCAGTAGTATGCAGTATGTACTGTATATGCTGCGTTCCTCAGTAGTAAGCAGTATGTACTGTATATACTGCGTTCCTCAGTAGTATGCAGTATGTACTGTATATACTACGTTCCTCAGTAGTATGCAGTAGGCGGTTTCGAATACAGCCTATATATTTGTGTTTTTAGAGGTCTTCAGTAGGAACCAATGGGCTCAGAGCTGAGAGACACAGACAGGAAGTCAGACTCCTTTTCCCCCAACCTAGCAGAGAAAGACGGCAGCAAGTGAGGAACAAACATCGTCCTCTCAGGAATTCATAGCTGACGTCAGTAACCGTCCTCTCCTCACGCTATATTATACAGTACAGTCATAACAGCGGTGAATAACGGCGTGCTATAAAAGCTTGATGCTGTATTTTCCCTCCGGACCCTGAACGCAGCAGCAGACGTCGTTCTGTTGAGCCTGTAAAAAGCCGTCTTCGCTTCTGTTTTCTGAACAATTGTGGAAGCGGCGCAGTCGATTATCTGCCATCAAGACGCCGACCGCCGTCGTTGCTACGCGTGTAGCGGACGGCAGCAGCGTGTGAAGACATTAGACTTCCTGTGCGGAGCTGAATCCAGGTTTTGGGGGTTTGTTTAGTGACTTGGAACATTTTCATTTGCAGAACGTCTGCATCGTGCTGCAGGAGAGCAGAGATCAGCATCGACGTGCGCTCATCGCTCCTCGATGCAAACAATGTGAGGTTGATTAATAAAACATGAGCGAGGCGGTTTACTGCAGACGCTCCTCCTGACTGACTGACGGCTAACACTCATTTACATGACGGCTGCTTTCTCCTGCTAAATACTTAATAAGAGCTAAAGAGGGAGAACACTATCATGACAGTATGAATATGTATTCATGCAGGATGCAAATGTGTTGACTAGAATCCATGTCAGAATATTAAAGTGTCACGCCTGTAAAGGCTCACAGTGTCCTGACTCACTGTGGACACACTGTGGACACACTGTGGACTCACAAACAGGAGACAAGTGCAGTTTATATTTTACAGTGTTTTATTTAAAAGGGTAAACAAACACTAATATTTCTGCCGCTCATTGTCCTTAAATTTGACTATTTTTAGTCCCAAAAAAATGAAGACATGAGTAAATGAATAAATAATATCGTATAATAATTATAATAAAAATATTAATAAGCAAATGCATGTATTCCTTATAGCCTACGATGAACATTTGCACATTCATGACTCAATATTAACAGTTTAATGTTTCACTTTTTTTTATTAATAATATATATATATGATTTTATTATATATTATATATTTATTTTATTTCTATAAAATATATATAATATATAATAAAACAATATATATATATAATTTTATTATATATAATTCATTACTATATAATATATAATTTTTTTATAGTAATAATATATATATACAGACGTAGGCAAAATTGTTGGTAACGTTCCGTTAAAGAGAGAAAAACCCACAATGGTCACTGAAATAACTTGAAACTGACAAAAGTAATAATAAATAAAAATTTACTGAAAATGAACTAATGAAAATCAGATATTGTTTTTGAATTGTGGTTCAACAGAATCATTTAAAAAAACAAACTAATGAAACTGGCCTGGACAAAAAATGATGGTACCCCTAGAAAAGATGTAAAATAATGTGACCATAGGGACATGTTAAACTAAGGTGTGTCCTGTAAATAGCATCACAGGTATCTTCAAACTTGTAATCAGTCAGTCTGCCTATTTAAAGGGTGAAAAGTAGTCACTGTGCTGTTTGGTATCATGGTGTGTACCACACTGAACATGGACCACAGAAAGCTAAGGAGAGAGTTGTCTCAGGAGATTAGAAAGAACATTATAGACCTTCATGTTAAAGGTAAAGGCTATAAGACCATCTCCAAGCAGCCTGATGTTCCTGTGACTACAGCTGCACATATTATTCAGAAGTTTAAGGTCCATGGGACTGTAGCCTACCTCCCTGGACGTGGCCGCAAGAGGAAAATTGATGACATATTGAAGAGACGGATAATACGAATGGTAACCAAAGAGCCCAGAACAACTTCCAAAGAGATTAGAGGTGAACTCCAAGGTCAAGGTACATCAGTGTCAGATCGCACCATCCGTCACTGTTTGAGCCAAAGTGGACTTAATGGAAGACGACCGAGGAGGACACCAAATCATAAAAAAGCGAGACTGGAATTTTCCAAAATTGACAAGCCACAAAGCTTCTGGGAGAATGTCCTTTGGACAGATGAGACAAAACTGGAGCTTTTTGGCAAGTCACATCAGCTCTATGTTCACAGACGAAGAGATGAAGCATCCAAAGAAAAGAACACTGTACCTAATGTGAAACATGGAGGAGGCTCGGTTATGTTATGGGGCTGCTTTGCTGCATCTGGCACAGGGTGTCTTGAATCTGTGCAGGGTGCAATGAAATCTCAAGACTATCAAGGCATTCTGGAGCGAAATGTGCTGCCCAGTGTCAGAAAGCTTGGTCTCAGTTGCAGGTCATGGGTCCTCAAACAGGATAATGACCCAAAACACATCTAAAAACACCCAAGAACGGCTAAGAACAAAACATTGGACTATTCTGAAGTGGCCTTCTATGAGCCCTGATCTAAATCCTATTGAACATCTGTGGAAGGAGCTGAAACATGCAGTCTGGAGAAGGCACCCTTTAAACCTGAGACAGCTGGAGCAGTTTGCTCACGAGGAGTGGGCCAACATACCTGTGGACAGGTGCAGAAGTCTCATTGAGAGTTACAGAAATCACTTGTTTGCAGTGATTGCCTCAAAAGGTTGTGCAACAAAATATTAAGTTAAGGGTACCATCATTTTTGTCTAGGCCAGTTTCATTAGTTTGTTTTTTTAAATGATTCTGCTGAACCATAATTCAAAAGCAATGTCTGATTTTCATTATTTCAGTGAATTTTTATTTATTATTACTTTTGTCAGTTTCAAGTTATTTCAGTGACCATTGTTGGTTTTTCTTTCTTTAACGGAAGGGTACCAACGATTTTGCCTACGTCTGTATAATATAATAAAATATATATATATTTTTATTTTATTTATTATATATTATATATATTTTATAGAAATAAAATATCTAAATATAAATAATATTTTATTTCTATATATTTTACTCATATTTCTCTTGTATGTTTCACTTTTATTTTTATATATAAATATATATAATATATTTTTTCTAATATATTTTTTTCTATATATTTTACTCATATTGTTCTTGTAAATGTCAATTTTATATTTATAATTTCTCCACTTTTGTGATTTCTCTACCGTCCAACTACAACATGATGTGATGTGTGAATAAATAATAATGTATGATAATAATAATAATAAGAAGAACTAGAATGTGCATCATCCCCGTGTATTTTAGTTTATGATGAGATCAGCTGAACGAAGCGAATCGTAAAACACTTCATTCAAACTGGACAGAAACTAAATAAAACTCACCTAAACCGTCGCCGTTACTCTTTCCAACAATCACTAAGTGAGTTTTGGTCCAACTCAACTTCACCGAGTTTAATGTGAATAAACACCAAATCTACAGTTGTTAGTCAGTCACACTGCGCATGTGTTATACCCAGAGGTCTTAATGCGCAGGCTGACCGGAATCCTTAAAACAAATCCTGAATCCGGATCATGATCCGGATCGCCACCAAATCTAATGGATTGTTCATTGTGCCACACCCCCCCCAACATTTCATTCAAATCCATCGCAAACTTTTGGAGTAATCCTGCTAACGGACAAACCAACCAACCAACCAACCAACCTACCAACCAACCACCAAACCAATCAACCAACCAACCAACCAACCAACCAACCAACCAACAAATCAATCAAACAAACAACCAACTTACCAACCAACCAACCAACCAACCAACCAACCAACCAATCAAACAACAGACCAACCAACCAACTTACCAACCAACCAACCAACCAACAAATCAATCAAACAAACAACCAACTTATCAACCAACCAACCAACCAACCAACCAACAGACCAACCAACCAACTTACCAACCAACCAACCAACCACCAACCAACCAACCAACCAACCAACCAACCAACCAACCAACCACCAAACCAATCAATCAACCAACCAACCAACCAACCAACCAACCAACCAACAAACCAATCAAACAACCAACCAACCAACCAACCAACCAACCGACGCCGGTGAAAACATAAACCTCCTTCCTAAGCCTTGTAATGAATAAAATCCTTTAAAAAGGTGAGTGATTAATGAGTTACCTGAGTCCCTTCAGGTTCCATTAAAGCCTCTACGGATGATATACAGCATGGACACATGTAGGGTTGCGTATCGGCAACAATCTGGCGACACGATACGAATCACGATTCAATATGTTGCGATACAGTAAGCGAGGCGATATATTACGATTTTTTAAATCTAACTTTAGGAAAACTGTCAGAGTATAAAGAACGCACCGCCACATGCATAAAGAAAGCTTTTTCATCCAACATCACAGCACGACTCTGAGAGGACACACCTCTTTACAAATAACAGTATTCATATATAATATTCAATATATATATTTTTTTTTTTTTGGAAGTCTCTTTAGCAGTGGATTTTCTTGAACTTTAAATATAATTCAACTGAAAAACAAATAAAATATAATATAAAAAATACAAATGATATATATATATTTATAAATATAACACACACATTTAAATAAATAATACAAAATAATAAATAAGATCAATTATGTTGTAATGTTAGTTCACTTCCACAATCTACTGAAAACTTCAAAATATTATCTTTTTTTATTTTCATTTTTTTAAGTCACTTTAGCTATAGTTTTTCTCATTCAAATATATTTATATTTATATATATATAATATATTTATATTTTATATATATATAAAATATATTTATATTATATATATATATTTTATATACAGTTTATAAAATATATTTATTAGTTTATTATTAATCGTTGTTTTATCTCGATTATCTCATTTTCATAAAACAATCATAATTGAAAAAATAAAGTTTGATTAATCTTTGCATGTTAAAAACTATTAATTAAAAAGTCAATATTGTGTTTTTTTGAGTATCGATACTGAATCACAAAACATAATATCGATATATTTTCTATATTTTCTCACACAATGAGATGCAATAACTAAATAACTAAATAATAAAGCTGTATTGATACTAGGGAGATTTAAATGTCCTCGTGCTCATGTTAGAGCCATGATAGAGATCTCAGTCAGTCAGCTGTGAACTAACGACGGAGGACACGAGACGTTAGACAGCATGTTAAAGACACCTCATCATTAGACTCCTGCTGCGGCGCCTTAGGACACGCAAAATAATAAAACTACAGGAATACTACGACAGGAATACCACGACAGGAATACTACGACAGGAATACTACGACAGGAATACCACGTCAGGAATACCACGTCAGGAATACCACGACAGGAATACTACGACAGGAATACCACGACAGGAATACTACGACAGGAATACCACGTCAGGAATACCACGACAGGAATACCACGACAGCAATACTACGACAGGAATACTACGACAGGAATACCACGACAGGAATACTACGACAGGAATACTACGACATGAATACAGCGACAGGAATACTACGACAGGAATACCACGACAGGAATACTACGACATGAATACAACGACAGCAATACTACGACAGGAATACCACGTCAGGAATACCACGACAGGAATACCACGACAGCAATACCACGACAGCAATACCACGACAGGAATACTACGACAGCAATACTACGACATGAATACTACGACATGAATACAACGACAGGAATACCACGACAGGAATACTACGACATGAATACAACGACAGCAATACTACGACAGGAATACCACGTCAGGAATACCACGACAGGAATACCACGACAGCAATACCACGACAGCAATACCACGACAGGAATACTACGACAGCAATACTACGACATGAATACTACGACATGAATACAACGACAGGAATACCACGACAGGAATACCACGACAGGAATACCACGACAGCAATACCACAACAGGAATACTACGACATGAATACTACGACATGAATACTACGACAGGAATACTACGACATGAATACAACGACAGCAATACTACGACAGGAATACCACGTCAGGAATACTACGACAGGAATACTACGACAGCAATACTACGGCAGGAATACTATGACAGGAATACTACGACAGGAATACTAGCAGATATCAGAGGAGATGGAGACCTGCAGGGACGTGATGAAGACCTGATGGTCCCTGCAGGGACATGATGAAGACCTGATGGTTCCTGCAGGGACATGATGAAGACCTGATGGTCCCTGCAGGGACATGATGAAGACCTGATAGTCCCTGCAGGGACAAGATGAAGACCTCACAGTCCCTGCAGGGACATGATGAAGACCTCCCGGTCCTTACAGGGACATGATGAAGACCTCCCGGTCCCTACAGGGACATGATGAAGACCTGCCAGTCCCTACATGCTGGTTTGTCAATATGATCTGAAACGTGTCCAGTGAGACAGAGACAGAGACAGGGTGCATGGTGCATGGTGCAGAGACAGAGACAGGGACAGAGACAGAGACAGAGACAGAGACAGGGACAGGGACAGGGACAGAGACAGGGTGCATGGTGCAGAGACAGAGACAGAGACAG